>NC_140960.1:218693-331193 GCF_014529385.1 Adiantum capillus-veneris | reverse complement strand
GAGAGAGAGAGAGAGAGAAAGAGAGACATTGACTTACAGTTAAATGGCAAGAACAAAGACGCATTAGGAAAAATATGAATCCTCTAGGGACCCTTTGGGATTAAGGTTAATTAGAGGCAAGCCAATAGGAAGAGGGTGGTGGACACACTCTATACCCTCAAAAATTTAGAGGGACAAGGTAGCTTTACACCTCTTAATGGCCTCTTACCTAGTGAGAAGGTAAGGGAGGTGGCTAGGGGAAAGGGATGGGGTTTAGAGTCAACTTCTTTTCAGAGGACATGAGCAAGCAACCATATGCAGAGATGGAATGACTCTTTTTTTGTTCCTTGAGGAACCTTTCACTACGATGTTAAAGGATTTTGATAAGATTAGTAGAATTATTGTAGAATCTTGAACCAATAGGTACTCTCTAGGAGCTCTTAGAAAAGCCATCCATATAGTACTACTATCTTCCCTAGTGTCATAGACATACAAATACTCGAGTATATATGAATCTCTAGATGAGAAAGACAAATACTTGTAAGAGAAGCCTAACAACAACAACATTGTCTCCGTTTGTAATTATTTTCATGAGGCTGGATTCCTCTATAAATGCAATATAAATATGTTTTTTTGTTAAATGGTGTCGCATTGAGGGAGAGTATTTAATTTAGATTACTGGAGTTTTATACATGATACAGATTTGAATCTCTAGAATCTCTAGATAAGGAAGACAAATACTTGTAAGAGAAGCCTAATAACAACAACATTGTCTCCGTTTGTGATTATTTTCATGAGGCTGGATTCCTCTATAAATGCAATATAAATATGTTTTTTTGTTAAATGGTATCGCATTGAGGGAGAGTATTTAATTTAGATTACTGGAGTTTCATACAGATTTGAGAAACGTTGTTGACCTTTATGGATATTTTGATTTGCTTGTAAGATGTTTCAAGTCTCAAGTCTTAATCTCCACCATGAAGAAATTCAAGCAATATTTTGATTTCAGTTTAATCATTAGTGGTTATTCTGATTAAAGTGGATCATAACCTTTGTCAAGATGTCGTCATTTGGAGATGTTGAATATATATCATTAGCAATGTTTCACAAGTTGAGAAAGCTATATTCTTGCTTTCCAACATGTTATTGTTTCCATACTATGTCTATGCCAAGCTTGACTTAGAGAATGACAACTTGAGATGGAGGTGTCGATGCATAGGGGTGACTTATTATTGCCTTGTGTTTCATCATACATATATTGTAAAGCCTTTGAGTTTTCACCTTTTGGAGTAGTGCTGACAAGTTTTTGGTATCAAATCTTCTTAAATATCCCTATTCATGAGCTATTGGTAGCTATCTCTTTGGTATTGCTAAAGATGATA
Organism: Adiantum capillus-veneris; assembly: GCF_014529385.1. Classification (NCBI taxonomy): domain Eukaryota; kingdom Viridiplantae; phylum Streptophyta; class Polypodiopsida; order Polypodiales; family Pteridaceae; genus Adiantum; species Adiantum capillus-veneris. The sequence continues at coordinate 329,832 of NC_140960.1, read as the reverse complement.
CCAATAGCTATTACCTTGTGAACTTAACTATTAAATTGCGGATTTGATTTTTACTATGTAGCTCATTTGGATAGAGAAAGTGTAAACATAGATTATAGATACATGCATTGTTAACATAGAAGATATGTACCACTCGAGCCTATGTAAACTGTTAATCAAGAAACCTTTGGTTGGATACTATAACAAAAGGGGTCACAAGTGGTTTCAAATAGCAAAGAAATGGCTTAACCAAAACATTCCCAAAAACACGAGGTGGACACAAGGAAGTAAAAATTGGCTCCTTGTTTGGACGATTTCTAGTGCTGAATGTTTAGTGCACAGGATTTGTGAGGCCTTTGACCTGGGGAGTTCACTAAAGTATATGTAACATAGCACATGTGTTCAACAGAAGAGATTTTATATTCCTGTAAAGTCTAGATAAACATGTCTAGATAAGGCCTATAAGGGGTACTTTTAATACACTTTGGTAAACGCACATGATATAGGAAAATTTTACATAGTGAATGTTCCAGACATTTGAACACAGAGAAGAAGGGGCGGGGGGTGTTTCTCTGATTACATCAAACACTACACCTCTATCTCATGGTCATGCATTAAAAAAAGCCCCTATTTGTCATTATAAGGCCTCAGGGGAGAGCTCTTGCTCTCTGTACATCTAACTTACATACTTATCTCATGCTCATACACAATAATTTTGCAAATTCTTGCCATGTAAAGGCCCCCAGGGCCCTCACCAAGAGTGGCCACAAGGGCGCACAAAATGCCCATCCAAAAGTCCTGGATGGGCATTTTGCGCGCCCTAATGGCCACTTTTTTTTAAAAAAAGTGTTCAACTTTTAGGCTGTGATGCAAAAAAATCATATCTTGCTCGGATTCTCCAAAAACCAATGTGCAAGTTGGAAATTTCTAAAAAAATGATGTAAAACAAACATTTCTTACTTTTTCCTTAATCTACGAGCTCCAACGAGCATTAAAACCATGGAATCTGAAAATACTCAAAGAACCAATGCATTTTATTGTGTTAAGGATTGTATTTCCTACATACAAAACTTTTCCAAAATCTCGCCCTAACACCTTCAAAAGTGGCTTCGAAAGAATGCCCTCGATCAAATATTTACAATTTTTTGCCATGTAAAGGCCCCCAAGACCCTCACCAAGAGTGGCCACAAGGGTGCACAAAATGCCCATCCAAAAGTTGTCGATGGGCATTTCGCGCGCCCTTGTGGCCACGTTTTTTTTTTGTTGAATTTTAGGCTGTGATGCAAAAAAAACATATCTTGCTCAGATTCTCCAAAAATCAACGTGCAAGTTGGCAATTTCTAAAAAAATGATGTAAAACAGACATTTCTTACTTTTTCCTTATCTATGGGCTCCAACGAGCATTAAAACCATGGAATCTGAAAATACTCAAAGAACCAATATTTTTTATTGTGTTAAGGACTGTATTTCCTACATACAAAACTTTTCCTAAATCTCACCCTAACACCTTCAAAAGTGGCTTCCAAGGAGTGTCCTCGATCAATTTTTTGCAAATTTTTGCCATGTAAAAGCCCCTATGGCCCTCACCAAGAGTGGCCACAAGGGTGCACAAAATGCCAATCCAAAAGTCCTGGATGGGCATTTCGCGCGCACTTGTGGCCACTTTTCTTTTTATAAAAAAGAAATTTAGTGTTGAACTTTTAGGCTTTGATGCAAAAAAATCATATCTTGCTCGGATTCTCCAAAAAATTAATGTGTAAGTTGGCAACTTCTTAAAAAATGGTATAAAACAGACATTTCTTACTTTTTCCTTAATCTACTGGCTCCAACGAGCATTAAAACCATGGAATCTAAAAATACTCAAAGAACCAATGTTTTTTGTTGTGCTAAGGACTATATTTCATACATACAAAACTTTTCCAAAATCTCGCCCTAACACCATCAAAAGTGGCTTCAAAAGAGTACCCTCGGTCAAATTTTTACAAATGTTTGCCATGTAAAGACCCATTGGGCCATCACCAAGAGTGGCCACAAGGGCATGCAAAATGCCCATCCAAAAGTCTTGGAAGGGCATTTCGTGTGCCCTTGTGGCCACTTTTATTTTTTAATTTAAACTTTAGTATTGAACTTTTAGGCTGTGATGCAAAAAATCATATCTTGCTCGGATTCTCCAAAAATCAACGTGCAAGTTAACAATTTCTAAAAACATGATGTAAAACAGACATTTCTTACTTTTTCTTTAATCTACGAGCTCGAAAGAGGATTAAAATCATGGAATCTGAAAATACTCAAAGAACTAATGTTTTTTATTGTGTTAACACTTTATTTCCTACATACAAAACTTTTTCAAAATCTCGCCCTAACACCTCTAAAAGTGGCTTCCAAGGAGTGCCCTCAATCCAATTTTTACAAAATTTTGCCACGTAAAGACCCCCAGGGCCCTCACCAAGAGTGGTCACAAGGGCGTGCAAAATACGCATCCAAAAGTCCTGGATGGGCATTTCGCGCGCCCTTGTGGCCACTTTTTTTTTTAAAAATTGTAGTGTTGATTTTTTAGGCTGTGATGCGAAAAAACCATATCTTGCTCCGATTCTCCAAAAATCAACGTGCAAAGTTGGCAATTTCTAAAAAAATGATGTAAACCAAAAATTTCTTACTTTTTCCTTAATCTACGGGCTCCATCGAGCATTCAAACCATGGAATCTGAAAATACTCAAAGAACCAATGTATTTTATTGTATTAAGGACTGTATTTCCTACATACAAAACTTTTCCAAAATCTCGCCCTAACACCTTCAAAAGTGGCTTCCAAGGAGTGCCCTCGATCAAATTTTTATAAATTTTTTCCACGTAAAGAACCTCAGGGCCCTCACCAAGAGTGGCCACAAGGGCGCACAAAATGCCTATCCAAAAGTCTTGGATGGGCATTTTGTGCGCCCTTGTGGTCACCTTTTTTTTAAATAAATAAATTTAAGTATTGAACTTTAAGGTTGTGATGCAAAAAAATCATATCTTGCTCGGACTCTCCAGAAATCAATGTGCAAGTTAGCAATTTTTTTTTTAAAAATGATGTATAACATACATTTCTTACTTTTTCCTTAATCACAGGCTCCAATAAGCATTTAAACCATGGAATTTGAAAATACTCAAAGAACAAATTTTTTTTATTGTGTTAAGGACCGTATTTCCTACATACAAAACTTTTCCAAAATCTCATCCTAACACCTTCAAAAGTGGCTTCCAAAGAGAGTCCTCAGTCAAATTTTTGCAAATTTTTGCCATGTAAAGGCCCCTAGGGCCCTTACCAAGAGTGGCCACAAGGGTGCGCAAAATGCCCATCAAAAGTCCTGAATGGGTATTTTACACATCCTTGTGGCCATTTTGTTTTATTAAAAAAAAAATTAGCGTTGAACTTTTAGGCTGTGATGCAAAAAAATCATATCTTGCTTGGATTCTCGAAAAATCAACCTGTAAGTTGGCAATTTCTAAAAAAATTGTGTAAAACAGACATTTCTTACTTTTTCCTTAATCCACGGGCTCCAATGAGCATTAAAACCATGGAATCTAAAAATACTTTTATTGTGCTAAGGACTGTATTTCCTACATACAAAACTTTTCCAAAATCTCGCCCTAACACCTTCAAAAGTGGCATCCAAAGAGTGTCCTCGGTCAAATTTTTGCAATTTTTTTCCCTATAAAGATCCCGAGGGCCCTAACCAAGAGGGGCCACAAGGGCGCGCAAAATGCCCATCCAAAAGTCTAAGATGGGTATTTTGCACACCCTTGTTGCCACTTTTTTTTTTAAAAATAATAATAATTTGGTGTCGAACTTTTAGGCTGTGATGCAAAAAAATCATACCTTGCTCGGATTCTCCAATAATTAACGTGTAAGTTGGAAATCTCTAAAAAGGTGATGTAAAACAGACATTTCTTACTTTTTCCTTAATCTACGGGCTCCAACGAGCATTAAAACCATGGAATTTGAAAATACTCAAACAGCCAATGTTTTTTACTGTGTTAAGGACGATATTTCCTACATACAAAAATTTTCCAAAATCTCCTCCTAACACCTATAAAAGTGGCTTCCAAGGAGTGCCCTCGGTCAAATTTTTACAAATTTTTGCCATGTAAAGGCTCCCAGGGCCCTCACCAAGAGTGGCCACAAGGGCACGCAAAATGCCCATCCAAAACTCCTGGATGGGCATTTTGCGCATCCTTATGGCCACGTTTTTTTTTAAAAGTGTTGAACTTTTAGGCTGTGATGCAAAACAATCATATCTTGCTCGGATTCTCCAAAAATCAACGTGCAAGTTGTCGATTTCTAAAAAAATAATGTAAATCAGACATTTCTTACTTTTTTCTTAATCTACGGGCTCCAACGAACATTAAGACCATGGAATCTGAAAATACTCAAAGAGCCAATGCTTTTTATTGTGCTAAGGACTGTATTTGCTACATACAAATTTTTTCCAAAATCTCGCCCTAACACCTTCAACAGTGGCTTCCTAGGAGTGCCCTTGATCAAATTTTTGCAAATTGTTTCCATGTAAAGGCCCCCAGGGCCCTCACCAAGAGTGGCCACAAGGGCGCGCAAAATGCCCATCCAAAAGTCTTGGATGGGTATTTCACGTGCCTTTGTGGCCATTTTTTTTTCTTTTTAGTTTTGAAATTTTAGGCTGTGATGCAGAAAAATCATATCTTGCTCGGATTCTCCAAAAATCAACATGCAAGTTGACAATTTCTTAAAAAATGATGTAAAACATACAGTTCTTACTTTTTTCTTAATCTACGGGCTCCAACAACCATTAAAACCATGGAATTTGAAAATACTCAAAGAACCAATGTTTTTAATTGTGTTAAGGAAACACCTTCAAAAGTGGCTTCCAAGGAGTGCCCTCGGTCAAGCCCTCGGTCAAAATTTGAAAGTGAAGTAAAACAATCAGAATGAACTTCTAGACTGTGTACAAACTTTTAAATAAACAAAATTTCCTTCAAAAAAAAGTTATTGCTAAAAATTTGAAAATAGGCTTCCCTTGGACTTCCCACAACAATAGTAAACAAAGAATTCAAGGAGAGGTGTGGCATAGAGGTTTATTCCTTCAAGATCTCTTGTACTTTGTCATGTCTTCTCACCTACAATCTTACCAAACAAAAACAAATTTACACTTTAAATGACTACAAATCTTATTTAACTTATCAGCAAAAATAGGGTAGACCTAGAGTGCTCTTACACATCAACAAACAAAAAGTCCAAATTTCTTATCATTAACTTTGATAAACATACATTTGTGAACAACTTCCAAGGGGTAGTGCGGTCATAGTTCTTACATCCATTCCATGACATGGTATGCTCATGGGGTGACCTATCACATGAAAATATATTTGGTGGGTGTGACCTGAGGTTAGGAAAGGGTGTGTTGCTGATGAAAAGCTGTTGTATTGTCCTACTAGGGATCTCTCCCTGTTAGCATAATGATTTTTGGTGTAGTGGGAGCCACATTGCTTGAGGAGAGCTTTGTGCCACCGTAAAAGATTCATATTATGCCAGTTCCTTGAGCCATTCTTGCAAACAACACCACTCAGCTAGCATAGTAAGAAGTCACCTTGTATCATGACGCGTTAGAGACATGTTCTTCAAACAAAAGCATGCATGAATTCAACATTTGCAAGCTGTATAATAAATACACTTGTTAAGTATATGTTGTACAAATTTGCAAGTATCTCCATCCAACTAGGAATAAAAAATCCTAAAATATACATTACGATGAGATTACCCATCTCTAATAAGCATGGATTTGAAGCACCTACCTACAAGATGTAACAAAAGAAGGCTGTTTTAGAGAAAAAGTGGTGACACTTGACCTTTATAACCTACAGCCTTTTACTATTTATGCACAAAATCAACCTTTGTACCAAGTACTACAAAACAAGTAGAGCGAACACATTAGGCTTCAAAGTCTATGATCAGAAGAACACAACCAAAAGTAAGAAGTATATTGTTAACGTGCACCAAGGGTGTTTCTTTCAAATATGTGATGGTATTGGCAAGCTTCATAATATACACATCCTTTTCTTGCAATTGTTGTTGGAGAGTTTCAACCTTCCTCTTTGAAGAGATAATACTTTCTTGTAATGCCACTATTTTGAGATGAAGAGCTTGACATTTCTGCATCCATGAACGCAAAGATGAACCTACACCCATACACAACCAATTGTAATAGCCTAACAAGCCTATTTCTTTCCTCCCAAGACATTGAAGCACCATCAACATTCATCTCACCGACGATACGACGTTCTTGAGATGACCTTTGCTCACCCTCACGTGCGGACTTTGGTGCAAACGTTACCGATAAGCAAATATGTACGCTTTTGTTGTGCGGAGTACATGGTGGTGGAGGCATATGACTTATGATGTCAGTGAGCACCATGACAAGTGTTGCGTGAGGAAGCAAAGGATGAAAAGAGAGAGGGGGGAGGGAGAAGGAGGAACATGGGAGGAGAGAAGGAGGTAGGGGGGGAGAGGGAGGGAGGATGGAGGAGGGAGGAGGAGGAGAGAAGGAAGTAGGGAGGGAGAGGAGAGAGAGAGAGGAGGCAAGAGGACGAGAGAACAAAGGTTTTTTTTTTTTGGAGAGGGGGGGGGGGGAGTTGAAAAAGTGGACTTTCAGTATTTGTAGGTTTAAAAAAAGGTCAAAAAATGATTTTTTCATATGTATACATGTTGGGGGAGAGTTTTAAGTAAAAAATAAGTAAAAGTAAATTTTTTGAAAAAAAATCAAATTTTGGCTCCTCGTGACCCACGTTTTTGCTAATGTGGTCACACTCCTTTACTCCCTTCACTTTCAAAAAGCTAGAAAGAGAAAGTGGCCTCTTAAGTCCACATCCTACATGTGTCTAAAAAAAAGGCTAGAAAAGCCTACTCAAAACTAGCTTCTTGAATGTCCTTATCCCCTTAGCGCTACACAACATTAACCTTAATCCTTAAAATTTAGGATTCCTTACAAGGCTCATGCAAAGTCCATATTTCTCTTAATGGACTGCAAGGAAAGCAGCAAAAGGACCAGGTTTGGCTGCTAAAGCAATTAAAGCAAGAGGAAGATCTGCTAGTAAAAAGAAGAGACCAAGGAAGCCCATGAAAATCTTGAAAGCTCCAAGGATGAAAAGGCTTCAAAGACATATCAAATTGTTTAAGAAAATCAGGAAGGCTCAAAAATGTATCGAGCTTCTACTACCAAAGCTTCCATTCCAAAGACTAGTCAGGTCAATATGTGAGAAAGCATGTTTTGGTAGCATGAGGTGGAAACCTGTTGCACTGCTACTAGCACTACAAGAGACAATAAAGGATTTTTTGTTCGAATATTTCAATGACATACAATTGTTGCATCCATGCAGCGTAACGATTATGGACAAAGACAGTGAAACTCTAAAAAGGGTAAGGTGGAGATATGATAAGCCGCTCCAGCCCAACAAATTTATAGATAATAAAATGAATGAAATTTTATTTATTCCTCCATCAAAGCCAAAGACGGTGAAGATTGTAGAACTCACCCACAATGTGAATACCAGGACCAGGGCTGAATAAGAAAATTGACGTGCAGAGGAATTAAATAAACTGAAAGAGAAGGAAAAGACAACACATGCTATAGAAGAAGAGGTTAACAGCTCCCTCATTGTAACATAGGAAATTGATGTCAGCAACAACAAAATTTTGTCATCTATGGAGAAAGGATTAATAGTAGATATACAACTAAAAGATGGTATAAGAAGACTTGCATTAGATTCCAAGGATATCAATATATTATGGGATCCAGATGCTCAAATCATAGATTCAATTGTATATATCTCCCCAAAGTAAAATGCTTTTATGAGCTTTTGCATAATTTTATTCAACCTTGAGGCTAGAGACTAACAACATCAAATTGTCTTGTAGTTTGATAAAGAGCCAACTACCTCCACAATGCCATGCAGAAATATATATATTGGATCCCCAGATTTCTCCCTTAGTCAAAATGAAAAATACCCCTATAGGCACATTCGAGAAGTGGCTTGCTCATTGTCCAATGTTGCAAGTAACAACCATAAATTTTTCATATGAGAGCAACCACCACTGGAGCCTTGTGTGCATTGAACTTGACAAGCTAGCTGTCTGGACACTAAACTCAATTCGAGGAACATATCCAGAATTGAGACTGTGAGTATTGATAACTATAAATTGGTTTTCTTTTTTTTATAGAAAATGGAGACAGATATTGTGTTGGATTCATACCAAGTCCTTCTACTTGCAGATGCATTAAAAGATTGTTGCATGCATATGGACGGCTATGCGGGAATTTAGAGCTATACAGGTTAGAAATTAAGGAAGTCACGATGCCCTTACAGAGTGATGACAACTTGTGTGGATGGAGATGCCTCCTCCATGCTGAGTTTATACTGTAGAGATTTTTTTCATTAAATCCATTCATGTCAAAGTTATGTATTTTGCACAGCATTACTATAACATTATGACAATTTGGACCAAGTTGTGTCTTAGTTCCTTTATGTTTTCTTTTTGTCTTTTGTAGAGTGCATTGCAGAAGTACACTATAGAGTATTTGCATCGATACCGTGCCACCCTAATCCAACATCTGCTTGCAATTTCACATACCGTGAGCATGGATGCAAAACAAACCCTATTAGATGACCACATTTGTAGAGTTAATGATGATTGGTGATGGACTGCAACAAACACATTCGATAAGGGCAGCTGAGAAAGGACGAGAGCAAGAGGAGGGAGGGACTTCCAAGATGGGAAATGCTGCAGAGGAGAGTTTGATGAGGAGAAAAATCCAAATGAGGGGAATCCCACACAGGATCAAGATCACACAAATCGAGTCGTTGAGAAAGAAATTAATGTTGAAAGTCCCTCTGCACTTGGAGGGTTTCAAAAGGATGAAGTTTATGCAAAGGGAGGGGCTGAAAAAGAACACTCTAACCCTCAAGCAGAGCATACCTCTGCCAGACCTCTACCTGTTTTGCTGACACACAAATAGATCATAGCTCATTAGAAGAAAATTCAGGTGCAGTGGATCCCTCAACACTGGAGACACAAGAGTCTCAAACAGCAGAAGAACAAGAGAAGAGGGTCCAAGATTTGAACACTGGAGAAGACAACCTTGATAACAGGCAAACCTAGTATGGACCCTTGCTAGACATCCCTATGATTGTTCCGGTAATAAACTATATTAAATAATATGAAAGTCAACCTATTGTCTAACTACTTATTTGTTTTACAAAATATTTGCAGAGATTGATTATTTTGGACGTCAACGGATTATTGGTGTTTTGAGAGCCATATGATCCCCATGCACAAGTTATCAACCTGCACAACTGTAGGACATTTGATCGCAGATGTATTGTGCATCAAGGAACCAAGGAATTTATACAGTCTCTACTTCCAAGGTTTCGGGTTACCATATGGTCCTCTATGCTATAGATAAACGTCAATCCCCTTGTAAATATGGTTTGCAACGTAACGGAAATCGACTTTTGAAATTTGATTTGTTGTATTCACAGAAGGAGTATGTTTACATTGAAGGCCACTACGAAGCTACCAAACCAAATGTATTGCTATTCTATAAACCTTTTTTCCAAGTCCATGTCCCACATGATGATATCAACACGTTGTTGATAGATGACACACCCCATTAGGGCTTGCTAAATCCACAAGGCACCACTCTCTCCCCACCCTCACTTGACGGTCATGAGCATGATTTTTATCTAGAGGACATTTTGATCCCTTATCTCAAGAATTTGTATTTCATCCCATTGACTGTTTCAGAATTTGTACTTACAAATACTTAATATGATTCTTTGTGCTTCTCAATGTGGTGCCATGGAAATGTGTGTGTGTGTGTGTGTGTGTGTGTGTGTGAGAGAGAGAGAGAGAGAGAGAGAGAGAGAGAACTCTGCATCTGTTGTTCAAAATATACAGTTATCAAACCTCATCCTTATAAATAAAATAAACATATAACCAAAGTGTGGGAATCATCTCATAACCAAATTTCAAGAAACGTTGGAATTGAAGTCATGAATATAGATTCATTCAAGTTACATTGGCATGATTTGGACTCGGCCAGTTAGTTCGCTACAAACAATCTCTTTTTTCCAATGTTGCATTACTTTGCGTCCACCAATTACGAAATAGAACGGTGAGGGCTCGTTCTTCACGGACTCGTCCACGATGTCATGCCAAAGTTGCAGAAGTTTGTATTTCTCTCTTATTGTGACGACTGTCACAAGGTTGATCTCTTTGTCAAATACCTCCACATCTATGACACCATTGTTCTCCAAGCTTGCTCACTCTTGATCAATAGGAATTAACTTACAGCAGTCTGCAACAATCTGAGAGTGCTAGTACCAGAAGGAGATGAGAAGGGACTATGTGCCTATCATGTACTTGGCCACCGAAGTGTCCAGTGCAACCTCGCAATGTATGTCCTCCAACTCTTTAACATACCACCCTCTATCAAGCTGTTTGTTACAAAAGCAAGCATCTAGAGATTTACATACCAGCATTGTCTTTGCAACATGTATGTGGCAGGTGTGAAATAGTTCCACAAATAAACTTATAGGACAAAAATTAGCAATCTTTACCAATTTAGTAGGTACTGAATTTCATAGGGACCTCTGCACATCCCCAAATAACTTGCTTTTGAGAGTCTCACACAGGGTGGTGTCCGGGACTGGCTAGTCAATACAGCTCCAATTGGTAGGGAGAGGGAGTTCAACCAGATTACCTTTTTTATTTTTATGGTTGAGATGGTACAAATCCTCATAGAAGAAAACTCCCTCATCTGCAAGACTCTTTCTAGTTCTTCCATCATACTGTAAAACACCAATGTCAGCATGAGTTACAAAGATAAGACCTATAATACACTCCAGTGGCTCTCATTCCTGGTATGATGAAGGATAGACATCTCCAATTGCAACAAAAAAATGTAAGACACCTAGTCTAAATAATGAAATCGATGAAGAACTTATGAGAAATAGATCTTGCTCTATTAATATTGTTCTACCTCTTCAAAAGAATAAACATATAAAGAGAACAGCAAGGTCTAAAAGTAAGAATAGAGATGGAAGGCTATGAACACACTCATAGTTGCATCAAGGATGATGAGCCAATGAGACATCTCCGACATTAGAAATCACATTGGAGTGACTATAGACATGTTGTACCAAAACTTCCTTAGCAATTTTCTTGCCCACCTCCACTTTGAAATCTAGCACTCGTGCTTTCCATGCTGAATGAAATAGATTTTTTGTTGAGGATCTTTTCCTCCTTCTTGGTTGCATAAGAACCCAAGAACCCTTGTATATTGTCTGTTGTTGGTTGCATAAGAACCCAAGAACCCAAGAACCCTTGTATATTGTCTGTTGTTGCCTTTGACTATCTATATTGATGGAGTTTAAGATAGTGATAGAGCTTATGGTGCTACTTGGCCTCCTTGGGAGACTAATGGCAAGGCTTTCTAGGAAGAGAGCACAACCACCCCTAGAGCTATTAGGGCGGGAAGAAGAAGAAGAAACCATGGCTCTTTCTGCATGCTAGAAGAAAGCGTCAACTTACTTTCAATGGAGGGAAACTCAATTTTGAGGAGCAAGATCTTTTGGTGGCAGGAGAATGAAACAGTATCGTAGTTGTCTTTTAGTACCATAACTACATACAAACCCTGGGCCCACATATAGATACCTTCAACGCCGTAAAAACGAGGTTTTACCTCATGTTTCTTTTACGTTGGCTTGTTTTTCATTGGATGTGCCTCCTTTTCTCTCTCTCCTCAATAAGGCCCTCCAAATGACCTCCCAAATTCCTAATGCTAGGTATATAAGGCAGTGTGTAAAAGAAATTAGGTTCTCAAGCTCATTTGTTGAGAGTACTCTTTGGTGAGAGCTCTTGAGGTGTGTGGCTATGGAGTCCTTGAGATTCTCCTTGCTCATGTGACTTGATTAACACTAATCAATGCTTGATTCTCTTTCACTATGCCTCTCTTATACTTCTTGTGATTGCTAATGTCATTTTCATGCCGTCGTAATATGGAAATTTTTCAAATCTGGAGACGTATGGAATTGACAAGTTCAATTGCTAATTAGGGAATGTACATCGGTAATTGTGTGCCTTATTGATCTAATTGCATGCTTGAATTCTCAAATGCAAGTGTGTGTGCATTCTAATTGAGTATGTGTATGCCTAATTTTAGGTGTATGTGCATTATTTTGCCCTTGTTTGTGCACCTAAAAATCAATGTGTGCTTAATGATTTTTCAATTGTGATGACTGATTTGTGTTGTGGTCATGCCCAGCTAGAGATTTGTGAAATCAAATTGCAATTTTGACAAGATTAATCCTTTTGTGTGCGCACCCAAAAATTGGTAAAAACTGTCAATTATTAGTGTGTGTGTGTGTGTGTGTGCCTAAAAAGTGCTTAATGTGCATGGTTAATTCATTGTTTGATTGCATATTTGATGTGTGTAATGATTAATTGCTGGTGTTTTTTAGCTCAAAACAAGGATTTGCGCACTCCAAATGCGTCTAATTTTGACCTAATTTTATTGCTAATTTTATTGATGTAATTGCCTAGTTTGGATTTTATTGATGAAATTATTTGGCAATTATATTGATGTGATTTGATTTGGCTGCACTAATACCCTATGTGTGGAGAATTTTGGCATTTTTTGCATTAATTTTTGCTTAATTCCGTAAACAATTGATATCATGTGATCTTAATGAGCTATTTTGTGTGCATATGTACGGAATCATTTTGAGCTATTTTGTGTGCATATGTACGGAATCATTTTGAGCGCATTTGTACCCTCCTTGGTCAAGTTTTGAATGTTTTGCTATCTCCTCCCCACCCTTTCTCTCTCTTTCTTAACCGTTACCCCACCCTCTCTCTCCCTCTTTGTCCTATTAACACACACGCACACACCCTCCCCCTCCCCTCTGTCGTATTCCCTCCCTCTTGCTCTCTCTCTTCTTTCTCTCTCCACTAAACCCATCTGCCACTAACGTGCACGTGCAGTTGCAGTTGCCACGTCAGCAAATGTCATTTTCTCTCTCGTCTCCTCTACGCACCTCGCTGTCAGGTATTGCCTCTCTCTACCACGCCAACGCTGCTAGTCTCCCACTCTTCTCTCTCTCCTCTGCGCGCCAGAGGCTCAGGCCTCACCTTCAACCCCGCAGGTCAAACCTGCCCCGTGCCCCGCCTTCAACGCCGTCGACGCTGCCAGCCAAGTAAGCAGGTATTTAATTTTTTTAAAAAGAAGATTTTTTTAAAAAACCATTGAAAAAACAAATAAATCACAAAAAAGTTTAAAAATCACAAAAACAATAAATAACCAAAAATCCATTTAAAATTTTGAAAATAAGATTTTAAAAATTACAAAAAAAAGAAAACCATAAAAAATCTACCAAAAAAAAAACCTTACTGAAAACTCCCAAATTATAAAAAATTACACAAATAAATCACAAAAATTGTAGAAAATTCATTAAAGCACAACAAAAATCCATAAAAAATCATAACTTGATTAAAAAATCACAAATATAAAAAAGACTCATAGAACCCTAAAAAATTTCCAAAATTCCTTAAGAATCAGAACTTTTCAAAAAAATTTAAAAGCAAAAAAGAATTTATTTAAAAATTCAAATTTTTTTACAAAACATAATAAAAATGCAAAAAACACAACGCCGAAAAAAGTCACACACCGTAAAGCGGAGCAAAAGTCGAGAAGAGCAGTTAGAAAAAAATCGAGCAAACAGTGGAAAGGTCAGAGATAGCAGAAAACAGCCAAAAAAAAACGAGCAAAAAGACCAACTCAAAGCTGTGAGCGGTAGTAATTTTTTAAAATTTGTAAAAAACAAGCATTGCAAATTAGGTTCCAGTTGGACGAACAGGGGCACAAGTCACATTGGATTGCAGATTAGGCTATTCAGAGCCCAATTTTTTATCATTTCAAAAGGTTGCAATCAATTCTGACACTGTTGAGCTAGAGTTAATCAATTCTTATGAGTCTAAGAGCAGTCAACTGCCAAAACTTTGACACAAGAAGTTTTGTCATGCCTAAGCAAGAGAACTTTTGCTAAGGAACATCAAACTCTGCTATGAGATAGTTTTTACAGAACCAATCGACATGGACTCAAATTGAGCTGAGAATTCAAGTACAACAGCGCAAGCCAGTCGCAGTGGCAACACAGGTACAAGTGCAATAGAGCAGCTTCTACAACTATATGGCTATAATGGAGATAAAGTCTTATATGCAAATTTCAAAGGCCATAGATACTTGATGAGTAGCAAAAGAAACATAGGATCCAAGATTCAATTGATTAGAGTAAAGCAAGATTCAGAGAACTCCCAGATGTTCACAGACTTCAGTAGAGCTAGGTATTGCAAGCTCAAAGATGAAGTGCAAATAGAAGTTTAGAAAGTCAACCCAAGTGTTTATCCAAAAATCTGCACAAGCCAACAAAACATACAGTTGGTGCATATGCAATCAGGGTCATTGTACATGGATTAAAATGGTCAGATCTAATGTTGAGAGCTAGTAATGGAAGATCCAACAGGTCAACCAATAGAAGCCAGTCTAATTGGTGAACCAAGCCAAAGACTGTACAAAGGTCAAGATGGAGCATTCTACAACTTGATGCTTAGTGTTTTGAAAGAAGATGCCGACAACTTGGTAAGCACAGAAGCTGAAATTTCTCAGTCAGAGCTTGACATGACAAAACCAAATGAAATACCACCAGTCATGGCGTATTTCTCATATTGTGGACGAAAAGGTGGACATTTTTTTGAAGATTGTCCAAGAAACCCAAACAACAGGGAACCATCAACTGCCAAGCAGGGTATATAGAAAATTGGAAATGCAAATCTCGATGTAAGTGTAACCAACTCATCACTTCTAATGCAATCAGATGATTCTGAATTACCGTTAGAAGCACCAGTAAAAACAGTGCAAGTTCAAAATCAGCATAAAGAGGCACAGGCACCTGAAAATCTTAAAATTGATTCTGTGAACAACAAACTCCTACGTGAATTTGGTCAAGGTGCCAGGTATCACTGAATGTTGAAAGGGCTGCTAGGTTTGCAAATGATTCTGCATCCACTACCACAAGTGTGCAATCATTCATGAGTCTAAGGGACACATCAAACAGAATGCTGTTAGCTTTGTATGGCACACATAATTCATATGCACACTATGTAAACCAAAAAGGGTAGTTGTACAAAAAGGATCAACCAGTGTTTGAACGGCCCACCTACCAGCTCATGGAGGTGCGTCCAGTGATAGATAAAAAAAGATGGTTCATTTGAGAGGAAAGAATCTGCTATATCCCATCCTCTCTAGAGCTCAATGATATTTCCCAAGTGAACCCAGAAATCTGTTTAGAGCCAAACTCTCCTCCATTGAAAATCAAGCTTTGACGTTGTAACCAAACGAGCATATACTTTGACCAAAATAGTCGTAGATATAGATGAGATTCTAAGATCTATCATGACTTGGTTCCGAAAACAACAGAAGCTCATATCATAGGAGACCCATGGGATAGACAATATCATGGTCAAGATAATGCTATCTACAGCTTGACTTGGGGAAGAATTTGTCATATTTCACGGAGATACACAGAAATATATGCAGAAAGTTTACAGATGTCAAACATCAACAGTGCTATCCAAAGTGTGCCTTCACAATCCCAAAAGGTGCTAAACCAGAACCAAACAGCTTTGAACTCTCATAATGAAGCAAGCTATAGTGAAGGAGGGAGCTAAAAATTCATCAAAATCAACTCATGTATCAGGAACCCCAATGTTAGTTAGAATACCTAGAGCATCTAGCCCAACAAACCCCTTCAAAGCAGAAACCATGGAAAGACCATATGATTGTTGGAAGTTTCCAATTGACCTAGATTCCGTCAGATTCTACAAATAAATTCCTCTATGAAGATCATCATGGACAAAAGTTACAGCTAATCTCCACAAGTCGAAGTCAAAAGACGACAAATCCAATAGTGTTCAAATAGTCACATGTGACCAAGCTCACATATACATATCGAGATGCATGTGGTTACGAATATCAGCAAGATCACAACCTTGTACAAATCCCTACAGATGGTAAGACTGAAGTCAAAGACCATTTGAAGATGATGCAAAGACTCAAGCTTCCAGAACAGGTGACAGAAAAGAAAAATCAACGGAAGCTAAAGTTCAGAAGGCTACACAAAGGTCACCACCAAAATCTCCTTAGAAGAGATAGATTCTATCATAAAGTACAATGGATCTATTAAGATCAAGGATTACCCACATGCAGGCAAAAATTGCTCAACAATTGCAAAATGGTGCAATATTACAGCCAATCGAGTCAACATCAACGGAAGCTGGTGATCAAGACAAAGCCAATGTAGAAAAAGTTCAACCCTCGGCGACAACACAAAGTCCTCAAGCACAATTAAAATGGAAATTGATATCAAAGCAGATCTTATTGAAGATGATTCATCTCCGTCGAATGGAACTTCGAAAGAGCTTAAAGAAAATCAAGGCAATAGCCAGTGTAGATCAAACAAACCAAAAAGAAGCCACAATAGCTATCGAGCAGAGGATGCCACCAAAGCCAGAAGTAAATAAGGACAAGGTTGTAGACAACCAGGAAGAAATAGGAAGTTCAAAGATCAATCACTCATTGCCAGCTAAATCAGTTATTGTAAGTCAGTTTGGAAAACAAAGACTCAAGCCACCCTCCATAGAGACACATTTAGATCAAGATGAAACCACAACAAAAGCAGGACATAGACCTTCAATAGAACCAACAATGAGAATAGCTATAGTCCTCAGTAGTGTAAATGGAGCAAGTGTCAGATGCAATGCTCTACTGGATAAAGAAGAAAAGTGCAATATGGTTGCATACAACATCCTGGGCATTCTAGAGATTACTCAGGACAAGCCAATTAACAGATAAATAATGGGTAAGGCTATAAGTCAAGAAGAAAAGTGCAATATGGTTGCAGACAACATCTAGAGAATTCTAGAGATTACTCACGACAAGCCAGGTAACAGAGAAATCATGGGTAAGGCTACAAGTCAAGAAGAAATGGTTGCTACCCTTAGCAACCAAAATCATGAAGAGCACATAAGTTTCAGGTAAAGCATTCAAAAGACATGCATGCAGATGTCATCCTTGGGCATCAACGGTTAGACCCCCACAAGGCCTACAAAGAAGATACAATGCTCATACTCTCTTTTCCAAGAGGTAGCCAGTAACATTTGCAGGTATCGTTAATGCTAGATTCATAGTTACAGAAGCCACAAGAATCAAAAACAGATCTTGCAGACAAAGGTAAAGCCAAAGTAGGCCTTCCACTGACTAGCAAAGAAGGTGTGACAACATATGCCTCTACATCAAAGAGCCCTTGTGGATTAGATACTTCTAGCAAGTCAGGCTTTCAAAACTTCAAGTCAATTGTTGACCCAAGTGAAACCTCTAAGGAGACACCCAAAAAAGCAAATATATTTCAGCCAAATTACTCGAGAAAGCAAAAGATAGTCAAGCAAGTGTTTGTTTGAAGTAATTTAGTCAAAGTCAATAATCCAGTTTGGATAAAGGATGGAAAATCAATACAAAAAGACAAACACATGGGATGGATAGCATCACAATGGAGCTTAAAAGAACATGAGTACTATGGAGGTAAGACAGATATGGGTACCAAAACCGCAGGTTAGAGCATATGAAGTAACATCAAGTCCCTTTGAAGAAAAAAAGCCCACTAGGTATCAACCGCAACAATATCCCATGATACCTAAGAAACTAGTATATAACAGAACCACATCAAAAGATGCTAAAGTCTACCACAACTCTCAAGAGGATACATAACAAACATAGATCTCAAAGAATATTCCTCTTGGACAAGGATTCTACACAATCAACCACAAGCCAATTACAACTACACCAGACCGGCATGAAGATCTCAAGAGCTCAACAAGACCTAGAGCTAAGCAAAGTCAACAAAGGAGATACATAGGTCATCAAGAGATTTGGATTCCTAAGTCTTCCAATGCTCCAAGTCAAAAGCCAAATTTCGATAGCCAACAGAGGCCTACAACAACATCAAAGACTTCTTACAACAGGCCCAATTGTCAAATCAAACAGATAATGGAGTCTTCACAGTCAAAGAAGGACAACCCAACCAATGTGAATGCAGATTCGAAGATGATAAAATAGGTATGGAAAAAGAAACATTCAATGCCAACTTGGTCCTTCACTAATTTTCTTTTTGAGGATTCAAGCTTACTTTTAACTAAAGACATGTTTGTAGTAAGCACAAGAATGTAAAAATTCAAGTCGCCATGGTGCAAAAAACACTCTTGGGCATAGTCAAAGTCGGACTCTTGAGCCATAAAATGAGCAAAGCATAATTCCCAAAGCTTCATGTCTTAATAAACTTTGTGCTAAGAGTTATAGTTATTAGGATTACGCTCAAGCTAGAAGAGTTGAGCATATCTAAGTTGTGTCGCTCATGCTGGATGATATGAGCATAAGAGTCAAAGTCTATTAACTTACTATTGGTGGAGTGTCGTAGAGTCCAACACTCACGCACAATAAGATGAGAGCACATATCCTCAACAATGAAAACCATTCTTAAAGGGGTTCCAGCTTGCAAAGCCATGTCATATGCTTTTATAGCTATACCATCTTTCTGATGAACCCCTCAAAATCTTTCTTGCACAGCATATTGTTTCCCATGCATTTCTATGTATGCATATAGGATGTCCCACCATTGGACATATATATTAGACACTCTTTTTTGCTTCCACCTATGCACCTTGAGTGGATTACAACAGGAAAATCAATGTTCCATCATGCTACCCTCTCATATTTGCTGCCTTTTTAATTCCATATCTATCAGGCAGCAAATAATCCCTTGAGTACTTTAGTAATATTTCCCATGCTCCAATAATGCGAGTATCCAAAGGCACTTTTTTCCCACTGGGTTTTTTTCCCTTTAGTCATCCAGGTATTAGACCCTAATTTAGAACCTCATCATTCTACTTCCCTTGTACATACTTTTCATAAATAAACAATAACCTCATCATTATGCTATTACAATGGACAGCTGCAATATCATCTCCCACATCAAATATATTTGGACCAATCAAGATCCTACAGCAAATTGAACCTTAGCAACAAACTCAACAACAAATGAAGACGATCAGCCCATCAACAACCAATCAAAAACCTTCCACGGCCTCCACGGGCACTTTTCAACAGTGCCCGAGGACGGGCACTAAAATCGAAAGAGGGGAATGTTAACCGAGCGGACGTCAGATATTGTCAGAAAATGCTTAAGGCCCAAGCCTTACGGTTGCACATCAAAGATCAACATGAAAAAGCAATAAAGATTGGAGTTACACATTTTTCACATTTTCCCAAAATGGTCATGTATTGTAAATTCTCGATTTATTTCAAGCCATTTTAATATTTTTAATGTATTAGGGGCTCAATGGGATTTCCAAGCTGTAAATAACAGGTCAATTAGTGTGCCTAGGTTGCAGATTTAGTAAGTGGAGGAGCCCTAAAGGCCTTGGGCATCCGGACATTGCATATTTTACCCTAGGTATAAAAGACAGTGTGTAAAAAAAATTAGGGTTTTCAAGCTCATTTGTTGAGAGCACTCTTTGGTGAGAGCTCTTGAGGTGTGTGGCTATGGAGTTATTGAGCTTCTCCTTGCTCATGTGACTTGATTAACATTAATCAATGCTTGATTCTCTTTCACTATGCCTCTCTCATACTTCTTGTGATTGGTAATGATGCTTTGGTTAGCTAGATCATAACTAATTAGTGGTTAATCCCTCTCTAATCTTGTGTGATCCGACTAACTACTGAGCCATTGTCAGCGGATATGGGTTTGAAATGTGAGCTGGGTAGGCATGGGGCCTTTGGCTGTGGGAGGTGCAAAAGAGAGAGAACAATAACAATAGATGCAAATTGCTCTGGCAATCACCGTAATCTTCAATTAATCAATTCAAGATCTGAGTACAATGTAATCGGTAGAGAGAGAGTACCCTCTTCCTTATGCTTGAATTATGCTTGACCAGAGAGAGTCACTTCCTGCTTGCTCATCTATGAAAGAGAGAGAAACTCCTTGCTTGCCCTGCCTTGAGCTTCCCTCTTGCTTCCTTAGGTCGAATCCCTTTCTCATGCACAAGAGAGAGAGATCTTTCTTCGATGCTTTTTCTCTTGCTTATACCTAGTTTCAAGGGGGAGAGAGAGAGAGCCCTTCACAAGCTTCCTTGGTTTGAGAACAAGAGAGAGATGCTCCTTACTTACTTGCTAATGGACGGGCAACTCACACACCCATGAAGTGCATGCAAACACTACCTAGATCAACATAATGTCAATTGAGGACACAGATGACACGATAGGCACACAGAAGAAATCTCTTTAGCTAGCTAGGATGAGACCATCCTACACATACAACACTCAGGAAGGCCAACTAAACCACAATCAAGAACCTCAGTGCTCTCAACTACACCACCTAGCCACATACACACATACGGAAGGTAACTCACCTAATCATGCCAGATTCATACGAAACTTAAGGAGAACCATCCCCTCACTAGGAAACACCTGTCCCTAAGCTTCTACACTCAAAACCCTCACTCTAAACCCAACAGAGTTTTGAAAGTTCCCGAAACTGAAATTTATGAGTACCTATGCGTAGCTTATGTCGCCACGATTCTATAGACTACTAGCACGCAAAAAATAGACATCGTTTGATACACTTACGACCAGAAATAGCTCGTAGATGCGTCGGCGTGTGCGCTTCGTCTCGCGTGGAATGCTTGGCGTTGTCGCGTAGCTCTCCTCGAGCCTACAACAATGGTGCATTCGGATCTCCAATGTGCTGAGCGAGCTGGGCGTAGCGAGAGGATAAAGCTCACGCTCACTCTCTTTCTCTCTCACACACAGTAGACGGCAGCGCTAAGTTTTTGATTATGATTAAAAGTCTCCTTTACAAAATGACCTAGGTACCTTATATACTAAGGCTACCTTAGGTTTAACCAAAAATGGGGTTGAAAGGGTCAAACGGCTTTGTATTTACATTTTGGAAGTGCCATTGCACCCCGGCTTCTGAAATTAGAATAACTACTCATTACAAATGACGTTTATAGCCACAATCAACAGCATGGTGCTAATCACTGTGGTATGCTCAGAATTTTGTTTAGAGTCCAAAATCACACAAAAGACATCCTACGCGTAGGATGTCTAAGGCATGATTTAGAGGCCAAATTCAAACTATGACCATACCATGCTGTCATATAGCCTTAGATAAGACTCCTAGGCAAATTTGGTCCAATTTGGAGTTGATTTGACTAGTGAGTTCATCAGAACAGACATCAGGATTTTGGAAAAAATTCTTGATCATTTGACCAACCTATAGGTGTCAGCATCAAATAGGTACTGCTCAAGCAGGAAGAGTTGAGCATATTTACGTTGTGTCGCTCATGATGGTATAGGTGAGCAAAAGAGTCGAAGTCTAAGTACTTAAGTCTGGTGAAGTGAAGGAGAAGGTCCAAAAGACACTCACGTACTGAGCACAGTGAGATACGAGTGCAGAAACTTCTACATCGAAAACCCTTCTTGGAAAGGTGGAAGCTATTGAGACATCTTTTGATGTCACATGTGCTATATTTATTCCTGGAAACACCCATCATCTCCTTCTTTCACATTGCATGCTTTTGTTGACAAATTTATCATATGCATATAGAGTGTCCCATAACTGGCACTTGCATCAGGCACTCTTTCCGTGTTTCACCCAAGCACTCACCTTTCATGAACATGTACTTCACGTTCAACTGCTCAACTCCAATAAGCGTGTATACCAAAGGCATTTTTTTCCCACCGGGTTTTTTCCCTTTGGTCATCCAGGTTTTAGACCCTAATCTAAAGACACCTATCACCATCCTCTTGTACATATTCCTTCTACATCAACAATAAGGAAATGCTACTCAAATCAATTGACAAATGAATTGGAGCACCAATTTCAGATCATAGCATACTTCTCCTCAATGGCGAGTCGAAGAATGGCCTACAATGACAACGCTGCAGACAACACTAACAACATGATTACACAAGAACAAAGAAGTCCTCAATGACAAAGAGCAAACATAAGGGTAATCAGAGGATCTCAAAAGCTTGTCCTTGATAATAAGCATCGAATGCTCGGCAAGGTTTTGAACCTCAAATTAGCATAATTAAGTCCTAGATTCGGCCTGACAGACAAACTTTTCATTGGAGTGCAACTTGGCCTAAAGAAGTTAAGGGTTTAGCCATACAATTTCTACAAAATCCTTACAAAGTTGTCATTGGCTCACAAGATCAGAAAGCCAATCACTTAATTCTACAGATTGTAGAAGTTGTTTCTGAGAATCACAAATACTCCGAATTCACAGATTTGCTGGAGCAAATGATGGATGGAGCTTTCTCTATCCATGATGATAAGAGTCAAGTTAAACGACATTGGGTTCTTTTTGAATTTAGATATGGCAGTAGACCTATAATGACAGAAACAGATGCTGCAGCTCGGAGCGTGGATATGAAAGACATAAAGTTTGTCATCAATTATGATTTTCCTAACACACAGTAGACGACAGCGCTAAGTTTTTTATTATGATTAAAGTCTCCTTTACAAAATGACCTTGGTACCTTATATACTAAGGCTACCTTAGGTTTAACCAAAAATGGTGTTGAAAGGGTCAAATGGCTTTGTATTTACAATCTGGAAGTGCCATTGCACCCCGGCTTCTGAAATTAGTATAACTAGTCATTACAAATGACGTTTATAGCCATAATCCACAGCATTTCATAACTCGCAAAAGATGAGACTTTGGTACCAAACTTGAGTTATGTTGTGTTGTTCACCCAGCGGTCAACATTCCCCCTTCCGCGTTCATGTCGTCCACGACATGACCTGATTGTCGATGGCGATGTGGTCTTTGCTGTCGTTTTGTTGTGGAAAGAAAGTATAGACTATAGCCTTTGCACTAGCTTGTCTTGTTCGTCCAATCCGATGTGCATAGTCCTCACATGATTCAGGAAAATCATAATTGATGACGAACTTTATGTCTTTCACATCCACTCTCCGAGCTGCAGCATCTGTTTCTATCATTATAGGTCTACTGCCAGATCTAAATTCAAAAAGAACCCAATGTCGTTTAACTTGACTCTTATCATCATGGATAGAGAAAGCTCCATCCATCATTTGCTCCAGCAAATCTGTGAATTCGGAGTATTTATGATTCTCAGAAAAAACTTCTACAATCTGTAGAACTAAGTGATTGGATTTCTGATCTTGTGAGCCAATTACAACTTCGTAAGGATTTTGTAGAAATTGTATGGCTAA
The DNA here is from genome assembly GCF_014529385.1 of Adiantum capillus-veneris. Taxonomy (NCBI): domain Eukaryota; kingdom Viridiplantae; phylum Streptophyta; class Polypodiopsida; order Polypodiales; family Pteridaceae; genus Adiantum; species Adiantum capillus-veneris. The sequence continues at coordinate 306,433 of NC_140960.1, read as the reverse complement.
ACCCTTAACTTCTTTAGGCCAAGTTGCACTCCAATGCAAAGTCTGTCTGTCAGGCTGAATCCAGGACTTATCCAGCCTTTGCACTAGCTTGTCTTGTTCGTCCAATCCGATGTGCATAGTCCTCACATGATTCAAGAAAATCATAATTGATGACGAACTTTATGTCTTTCACATCCACGCTCCGAGCTGCAGCATCTGTTTCTGTCATTATAGGTCTACTGCCAGATCTAAATTCAAAAAGAACCCAATGTTGTTTAACTTGACTCTTATCATCATGGATAGAGAAAGCTCCATTTATCATTTGCTCCAGCAAATCTGTGAATTCAGAGTATTTATGATTCTCAGAAAAAACTTCTACAATCTGTAGAACTAAGTGATTGGATTTCTGATCTTGTGAGCCAATTACAACTTCGTAAGGATTTTGTAGAAATTGTATGGCTAAACCCTTAACTTCTTTAGGCCAAGTTGCACTCCAATGCAAAGTCTGTCTGTCAGGCCGAATCCAGGACTTGACTATGCTAATCTGAGGTTCAAAACCCTGCCGAGCATTCGATGATTATTATCCAGGACAAGCTTTTGAGATCCTCTGATTACCCTTATGTTTGCTCTTTGTCATTGAGGACTTCTTTGTTCTTGTGCAATCATGTTGTTAGTGTTGTCTGCAGCGTTGTCATTGTAGGCCATTCTTCGACTCGCCATTGAGGAGAAGTATGCTATGATCTGAAATTGGTGCTCCAATTCATTTGTCAATTAATTTGAGTAGCATTTCCTTATTGTTGATGTAGAAGGAATATGTACAAGACGATGGTGTGTGATAGGTGTCTTTAGATTAAGGTCTAAAACTTGGATGACCAAAGGAAAAAAACCCGGTGGGAAAAAAATGCCTTTGGTATACGCTCTTATTGGAGTTGAGCAGTTGAACGTGAAGTACATGTTCATGAAAGGTGTGTGCTTGGGTGAAACAAGGAAAGAGTGCCTGATGCAAGTGCCAACTATGGGACACTCTATATGCATATGAGAAATTTGTCAACAAAAGTATGCAATGTGAAAGAAGGAGATGATGGGTGCTTCGAGGAATAAATGTAGCACATGTGACATCAAAAGATGTCTCAATAGCTTCCACCTTTCCAAGAAGGGTTTTTGATGTAGAAGTTTCTCCACTCGTATCTCACTTTGCTCAGTACGTGAGTGTCTTTTGGACCTTCTCCTTCACTTCACCAGACTTAAGTACTTAGACTTCGACTCTTTTGCTCACCTATACCAGCATGAGCGACACAACGTAAATATGCTCAACTCTTCCAGCTTGAGCAGTACCTAGAATAGCTAAGACGCTTAGACCACAGAAAATATTACTTGCAGCTTTGGGACTAACACCTCACTCATTTTTTGGCTTAGCTACTCGACTCTGACTTGTATGACTTGTCGATTGCACGTTGACACTACTTTGTGACAAGTTCTTCGGCTGTTGTAGTGGCTGATGAGACATACTTCGTGAAGTTTCATCGTTTCCCTGTACCTTCTTCTCTTTGTAGTGCTCAGGCCTCTCGTCACTCTTTTCTTCATGTGGATTATGGATTTTGTTTTCTTAATAATAAACAAAGAAAATTTGAAAACAGCTCAACAAAAGAAAAATCATTCAAGTAGAAATCTAAATGCTATGTACACTATACACATGTCCCTAGGGGCTCATATATGGATTTTGTCCCCATACTCCTCTGTAACACTACTATGAGGGCATATACTCTAAATTTCGTCAAAAAATTATCACAATAAAACGCAAAAATTCAATGCATCTCACAAAACATTGCCCTCTAATAGTCATAATGTTAGGTCCGCATTCAGAATGCCTCCCCCCTTCCTATTTGGAGTCATCCTTTACGACAGGGTATCGCAAAGGGTATGTGTTGTGCTTGGGCAATTAAAAGTTGTGCCTATGCAGGCCTTGTAATGTAGCCCTATTATGCATACATAGTCAATGCATGGAAAAGATTTATGTTGTGCAACATGTGGGTATAAGCAAATTTGCTTATTGGCATTTGTTGGCGAGGCTTCCTATTCTAAGCAATGTAATGGTCTTTGAAGCTCCTGTATCGTTGCTTGCTTGAAGCGACTTGCTCTCCTCTAACTGTACTGTAATCGTAGGAAGAATTATAAGAATTCAAGCGGCGATGCACTGACAGCAGTTTTGTTGCTCTTCTTTGGGACCCATTTCTTTGCGATTATTGGCTGTTTTGTTGCCGACGCTCGTTTGGGAACCCATACTTGCCCGTGCTTCGTTTGTGTTTGAAGAGACTTCTTTGGGATCCACCTTTTTGTTGTGTGAGTCAACAGTGGTCTTTGCTTCAGCCCTTGTACGCTTGGTTGGGGACGCGATTCAGGCTTTGAAAGTTGATACTGTGGTTGTTTTGGAATCCAAATGAATTCCTGACTTTTTCGTGCTTGAATCATCTTCTTTGGAGCCCAAACCTGAGTTGTGAAAGCTTGCAATTTTGTGATATTCTTACCCGTTCGTGCAGGCTTTCCTTGTTTTTGTTTGGTGTTAGATCTTGTGATTTGTCATTAGAGATCTTCGTCTTCTTGATCCATATCTGTTTTTGGCCGATCTAGCTTTTTGGTATCGAGATTTGTCGAGCTTTTTGGCTTTGACTTGTTGTCCTGTTCTTTTGACCTGTCATGGTTGTTGCTAAAGGGGTTGGGGATAGTGATGGCCTGAGTTGATGATAAGGGATGTCGTAAGATTCGTCACTATCGCTACTATCCTCAACAAGGTTGACTTCTTGTACTTTCTCTTGATTTTTTGGGTTGGTAGTGGAAAGTTACTGTCTGTTTCTTGGAGGAATTTTCTAGCCCATTGATTAGAGGATTCTTAGCTCGTTGCTCTGGTCATATTCCTCCTAGCTGAGTCTTTGCATCCTTATTAGGAGCCATGTATGAGGATGCTTGTGGTGGTTGTTTCTTCACCGTGGACTTTGGAATCCACTTTTGATGCACTTTATTCGTGTAGCGATGACATTGATTCCTGGGTCGTCGATCTTCTTGAAGCTCGAAGTGTTCTACATAGTCATAGAACTCGTCGTCTTCTTCATCTTTTGATTCTCCACATTTCTTTGTTTGCTCCTTATTTCGAGAGCTTGTTGATGTCTGGTTCTCTTCATTTTCCTGGATTACACTCACTGCAAAATAAGGAACGACATCATAGCCATTTTCATCACAAAACTTTGTTGTGGGAGCATCCTCCACGGCACACACGTCCAGAGTAGCCAAGATGTGTTCCCATCCAAAAGGCTCTAACTCTTCTTCAGGAAAAGGTTCTGGGATATAGTCCCTATCCTCTATAACCCGCTCTAGGATACATTCCTCACGTTTCAAGCTGCCACATTGTGAAGCTCCACACATCCACAGTTCTTTAGGCTTACCTAACCAAGCTGGAAGTTCTGATCCTGCTACTATGGCGGAATCAAACTCCTCTACCGGTGTTCTCGTCACATCCCTATGGCTATGGTCCCTCAAGTTTACCTTTGTTATGGTTTTCATATGTCTCAGGTATATATGGTCATAACCCCAATCTTGGACCATTTTCAATTGTCGCATGAATGGTCTTTCCAGAATGATGTCATAGTTGTTCTTCTTGCCAAAGTCAACAACAGCAAAAGTGTGTTCATATTCAATGCCACAAGAAGTAACAAGTACTTTTTCTAGCAGTCCTAGGGGCTTTTCCTTGTGTCCGTCTGCAAGCTGCAGGGTCATTCGTGTGGATATCAAGGCAGGTTTTCCCCATTTTTTCCAAACCTCTTTGGTTGCAATGGCCACACCAGCTCCACTGTCAAGGATTTCCATGGTTTTTACACCATTGAATTCCACAGGAAGGGTGGTGTTTCCATCTTATCCCTTGTAATACTCACCTACCTTGTTTAATGGCACTGGCCTAGTATTTAGTTGAGGCATTTCAAGCTCTTTGATCCCTTCCTCGATTTGAGTCATTGGGGTTTTTACACCAAATTTCTCTAGACATTTACCCACATTAGCCTACATGCTTGGTCTTATTATGAGCAACTCGGCTAACATTATGGTGCAGGTGACTGGGGTAGATAGAATATCTACTAGCCCCTTTGAATCGATGGCCTTGTTGGGAGACAGTCTCTTTGATGGGACTGCAACCACATCTGACTTAGTCTCGTACTCCCATGTAGGACGGTAGTGTTCTTAGCTAATGGGGTTGACTATCCATAGATTGTGCAGATCCTTTGTCGCCCCAACACGATTGCACGTCTAGATTCATTTGAGATCCAGTCTCAAATTCCTCTATTGGTGGTAGAAACACTCCTCGTTCATCACCAGTCTTGTCTACTAGTCTTCTTAGGTCATCGGCTTCATTGGCCTCTCTGACTTGTTTCCACAATTCGTCAAGACCATCTATCTCTCTACAATCCTCAGGTATAGCTTGGTGAAATCCCTCAAAAGAGTTATCCATGGTATTCAATACTATCCTTGGTTCTAATACTGGGTCTTTGAGGTTTGGTCTGTGCTCATGACTACAGTCTGTGTCTCTTTTAGTTCCTGGTTTGGTGGGATTACTTGTGTAGGCATGACACGGATCACATCCTCAGGTTTTGCAACTGATGGTTCTAGTAAAGCTTGGGCTGTTTGAATCATTTTCTTGCACATTTCAAACCTTTGCTTTTCTAGTTCCGCATAGGGATATGTCATCCACCTGTGTTCTTGGGTTTGGTTGTTTTTGAGCCTCACATCATAGGCTTTCAAGAGGGCATCTAATGTCCCATTAACCTTCTCTGCCAACACAGATCCTCCTGAACTAGCACTTCTCGGTTTCTCGTCCGTGGATGGTTCTTCTAGAGGTTTAACCACCTGTGTAAGAGAAGGTGCCTCCTTTTCCTCATGTTGTTTTATCTTCTCCTGAGCTTCGGTAAGCTTCTCAGCTAGGGATTTTTGCTCTCGTTCCCTGCGTGTTTTGATCCTAGTCTTTCTAGCTTTCCAACTATTTCGTTTGCTCTTGGTTTTCTGACTAGGTGCGTTTGTCTTTGGTCCATCATCTCTCTTGGTTTTCTGACTAGGTGCGTTTGTCTTTGGTCCATCATCTCTCTTTGGACTCATGTCACTTTCCGTGTTCTTTGTCTTTGGATTCTCATCAGCTTTCTTTTGAGCTTGTGCTCTCGTAACCACTTGAACTGGTAGGACATTTTCATTTTCTGAGCTACTAGGGAGCTAAACAATCCCTAAGACATTTGTCGTTATTTTCCTGATTTGGTTTGGTTTTTTCGGACAATCGGGGATCAAGTGAGTGATGCCACACTCAAGACAATAGGCATTTACTTCAATGATCTCCGTATGAGGACATTGTTTGACCAAGTGGTTGTCACGACTTTTGTGACAATCTGTCTCTGGTTGAGGAGATTCTTTTAGCATTTCCTCTTGGCTATAAGCAAGCTTTGACCTAGATAAGCCGCTATTTTCAATGAACCTCAATGTCCTTTCGTCCATTTCCTACCTTCTTTCTCTCGACTGAAACCCAGGAGGTGGAGGTTGTACCGGCCTCACCACTCCATGTGTTTCTCTCACATTTTGTTGCTCCGAAGGGTAGTACTCACTTTGGTTGCTATACCACATTGTAGCTGGTACTGGCGTTGGTTTATTTGATGCTTCCATCATTGGCATGTATCTCATGTCTACCGGCATTCTAGCACCTGGCAGCGGAGGTTGTTGTCCTAAGACAAGTTGTGGCCTTAAAACTCCTACTGGTCTTGGTGCATTCCCCGTAATGTATCTAGGTGGAGTAGGTGCCTCTGGAACAGGTTGTACATACCTCTCCCTAGCATTTTCCATGCTATAATAGAACTCTTCCTCCGTATGGTTCGTCCATTTTCTCTCAATTTCACACCACTTCGGCTCTCCCGAATCAGACCTTACAAGAGGAATCAACCTCTTGACCAAGTCGTCGATAAGCTTTTCTTGATCAATAGGTGCCGTTGGCTTGGCAATGGACTCACTTATCTGTGAAACACTGTGCTGAGAGGATGTGTCATCTCCTTGACTCTTTAAGTCCTTTTCTTTGTATGCCTCACAATTATCCACTAGATAAAGAGCTTCTTTGATCAACTCGTTTAGCATCATCCTCCTTATCATATGCAGATCCTTCTGAAGGCCCTCATCTCTCATTCCCTGGATAAATATCAGCATCAGTTGTTCTTGCGTAGGTAATTCCGCTCTCGGACAGAGCTTAACATATCTCTTGAGCCGTAATGATGCTTTGCATACTGATTCATTCTCTTTCTGTTTGAATCTATGGATTTGCGAGACCGTGTTGTGAGCAATGCCTTTTGGCAAGAATTCTTCAATAAACTCCTCAAGAAGCTCATCTAGGGTCTCAAAATACCATTTTTCCATCGAGTCGAACCATGTAGTTGCATCATCTTCTAGAGTCAATCCAAATCCCGCAAACTGTGTCGCAAAATCTGAAACTTCCTCTGCTCTAATCACTCTTTTAAAAGCCGTTACGTGATCTCTTGGATCTTTATCTCCAGAGTATTTTCTGTTTACCCATTTCTAGACTTGGGATGGTCAACCTCGTCGATTGTCTACAAGTCTAACCAAAGACTCTCCCAATCCTTCTCTCGTTATCACTCTTGAAGGGAATCCTGGTGGCTCTCTTCTTGGAACTCCTATAGGAATTCTCGTGTTTGGTGGAGGCATTTTTGGTCCTTCATTGACCAAATATCCACCTCTTTCTAGTACAGTCTATGGATTTGTGCTTTCTACAACTCTGTATTCTCGTCCATACTTATCGACAACTATAGATCTCTATCGATAGTCGACTCCGTATGTGTAAACATATAAGAGCTTGTAATCCGTTATCTCTTCTAGGTATGGATCTGAGCACCTATAAAGATTGAACTCATTGTCGTCAATGTATCTATATAGTCCTTCACTCTCATGACCAATCATCCAAACTCTCTCAACAAGATGGGTCTTTATCAATTGCAAGTTTGGAAGATCCATTGTGGGAGGATATTCCTCTATCGTCGGGATCTCCAAGCTTGTGTAAGCTGCGTTTGAATCTAGGGTAGACATGATTTCTGGGCTTAAGAGATTTTTCTTGGTTCAAGTAGACTTAGTCCACTGTGTTCAAGTGCTTTGGTTAGGGAAAAGTCAAAACTATGTCCAAAACGGCAACCATTTCGTCACAATTCTCACAAATTGTCGCTTTCAGACCCCCTAACTTGCGAATGTATTTTGAGGCCTCGAACGACGTTTTTTTTTTCCAAAATTGAAATAAATGGTTGTTGTTGGCATACATTTAGTTCAAGTTTTGCTCTAAGATCTGTAGAGCCGCTCTCAGGCTACCGCTCTCAGGCTACGTTTTGATATAAAAACTTTTCCGATCCGATACTGTTTGTGAAAATTATGGCCAAAATAGTGAAATGCAATTTAGATTGGTCAAAATGAGTCCAAATTCAATTTTAAAAGAAGATTTGGGATCTCTGTGACACTGTGAACACTTTTGTATGGTCAAAAGTATAGTTGGACCCTAAAACTGGCCTAGAGACATCCTACGCATAGGATGTCTATATGCTCAGAATTTAACAAAATTTGGTCCAGAGACTCCCCTTAAGTCCAACAACACAATGGTATACTCAGAATTTCATTTGGACCTAAAAATGGCCTTGAGACATACTACGCGTAGGATGTCTTTTTGCTCAGAATGACTTGAAATTTTCACCCCAGCTTCTCCTTGATGTGCTAATCACAGTGGTGTGCTCATAGGTTGGTTTGGAGTCCTAAATCAAGCTGGAGACATCCTACGCGTAGGATGTCTAACTGCTCAGATTTTGTCCAAACTTGATCCCAAGATTCTCCTAGTCCTCAGCAACCCAATGGTATGCTTAGAATTGATTTTGGGATGCCAATAGGTCAAGATTTAGGCTGCAAGAGCTTTTAGTGCACTCCCAGAATAGGATGTCTGACAATTCTTATCTTTGCTTGGTAAATAGGCCAAACAAGGTCCAAATTCACTTTTGTAAAAAGTTCTGGAATCCTTGAGACACTTAAAACCTCCCTATATGGCCAAAGTAGAATTTAGACCACTTTATGACCCTGGAGACATCCTACGCATAGGATGTCTTTTTGCTCTGTTTCAGTTCAAACTTGCACTGTAGCTTCCCCTTGATGTGCTAAACTCACAGCTATTCTTACTTTTTGATTCTGACACCTATAGGTTGGTCAAATGATCGAAAATCTGCTCCAAAATCCTGATGTCTGTTCTGATGAATTCCTAAGTCAAATCAACTCCAAATTGGACCAAAATTGACTAGGAGGCTTGTCTAAGGCTATACAACATCCTGCTATGTCCACAGTTTGAATTTGGCCTCTAAATCATGCCTTAGACATCCTACGCGTAGGATGTCTAACTGCTCAGAATTGCCCCAAATTTGAACCACAGACTCACCTTAAGGTGTTGATCACTGTGGTAGGCTCAGAATTTTGTTTAGAGTCCAAAATCACACAGAAGACATCCTACGCGTAGGATGTCTTTTTGGCCTGTTTGACCCCAGACTTGTCCCACAGATTCCCCTTGATGTCAGTAACCCAATGGTATGCTTAGATTTGAATTTGGATGTCAAAAGACCCCGAAACTAGCTATCCTTGCCTTTTCAGTCAAAAATGCTAAAGTCTGTTCAATCTTCCTTTCACTGACCCAAATGAGATGAAATTTATCACATGCACTCAATACAACATTTAGAACATGCCTATGGAGTCATCCTATGGTTTGGTCTCAAAATTAGGCCTTGGACACAATTTGGGTAGGATGTCTAGCAATTCTCGTCTTTTGGCTTTGATTTGTCAAAATTTGGTCAAATTTCCACTTTCCAGGTGAAAATAGAGTAAAACCTACCTTCTAAACACACTGGTAACCTCAGATTTTCAAAAAAAATGCCCAAATCACCCTGTAGACATCCTACACGTAGGATGTCTACTGCTGATTTTTTGAGACTGAAGTGTCCCTGATGCTTTCTTATGCTCTCAGCAAGTGCAATTATGCTTCACAATTGCAAAAACATGCAAAAATCACTCAATTAAGCCTTTGCAAAAATTTTACGTTTTCTGACTCCGCCTTTTGGCTTTTGGTCAACAAAAATAGGGAAAAACACCCAAGTCAATATGTTACTAGGGTAAAACCTACCCTCTGAACCCACTAGTGCAGTCAAAATTTTCAAATTTGGTCTCCAGAACCCCCTTGAGACATCCTACGCGTAGGATGTCTATGTTTACAGAAATTGCAGGTTTTCTTCACAGAACCCTTGTAAATGCTCTTTTATATGCACAGCATCAGTTATTCATACAAAAATGTCCACAAAAGCTTGTTTAATGCATTTTTACCCTCAAAAGCACACTTTTCTGTGATTTCAAATGCAATCAAGCACTTTAGCAAATAATTCAGTGTTGAATAGCTCTAGATCAGAATTGGATCACTTACCTAAAGCTACTCCTACAAATCATATGGGGTTTTGCATCTATGAGTAGAAAAACGCTTCAGTGCCACACACGGACTAGTAAACGCTTTTATCACCTCACAAATCACTTGACCACCAACAACTACTCTAATCCACAGATCTTAACTAAACCTATCTAGTCGAAGACCCTCGGCAAGACACGCTTCCTGGCTATCCACTTGATCGTGGAATATCCTCTTCCGGATCCACTTAAGAAAAACGCTTTCTTTAGCCGAAACTAAATCAAGTAACCATCACATGAGTGTTAGTAGGAAACTTACTTAGGTCCTTGTGTCCCCAGCAGCGGAGCCAATGTTGGACGAGCAACTCACACACCCATGAAGTGCATCCAAACACTACCTAGATCAACATAATGTCAATCGAGGACACAGATGACACGATAGGCACACGGAGGAAATCTCTTTAGCTTGTCAGGCTGAGACTATCCTACACATACAACACTCAGGAAGGCCAACTAAACCACAATCAAGAACCTCACAGCTCTCAACTACACCACCTATCCACATACACACATACGGAAGGTAACTCACCTAATCATGCCAGATTCATACGAAACTTAAGGAACACCATCCCCTCACTAGGATACACCTGTCCCTAAGCTTCTACACTCAAAACCCTCACTCTAAACCCATCTACGGAAAACGCGTAGGATGACAACAGAATTTTGAAAGTGCCCAAAACTGAAATTTATGAGTACCTATGCGTAGCTTATGTCGCCACGATTCTATAGACTACTAGCACGCAAAAAATAGACATCGTTTGATACACTTACGGCCAGAAATAGCTCGTAGATGCGTCGGCGTGTGCGCTTCGTCTCGCGTGGAGTGCTTGGCGTTGTCGCGTAGCTCTCCTCGAGCCTACAACAATGGTGCATTCGGATCTCCAATGTGCTGAGCGAGCCGGGCGTAGCGAGAGGATAAAGCTCACGCTCACTCTCTTTCTCTCTCACACACAGTAGACGGCAGCGCTAAGTTTTTGATTATGATTAAAAGTCTCCTTTACAAAATGACCTAGGTACCTTATATACTAAGGCTACCTTAGGTTTAACCAAAAATGGGGTTGAAAGGATCAAATTGCTTTGTATTTACAATCTGGAAGTGCCATTGCACCCCGGCTTCTGAAATTAGAATAACTACTCATTACAAATGACGTTTATAGCCATAATCCACAGCATTTCATAACTCGCAAAAGATGAGACTTTGGTACAAAACTTGAGTTATGTTGTGTTGTTGACCCAACGGTCAACACTTGGTTCACAATCTGCCCCCCCTCCTCCTCGTTAGTTCATACCCTCCTTCACTATAGGGGGGAGAGAGAGAGAGAGAGATTGCCTTCCACGTTCATGCCCTCCTTCACTATAAGGGATAGAGAGAAAGATCACCTTCCACGTTCATGCCACTACAATTCTCCTCGTTCTTTCTTCCTTCACGCCTCATGTACTCCTGCTTTGTTGCTTCAAGGGGTGGAAGAGAGAGAGAGAGAGAGAGAGAGAGAGAGAGAGAGAGAGAGAGAGAGAGAGAGAGAGAGAGAGAGAGATCCCGCTACTCCCCGTCCCCTGCTTGTTTCTCCTTCCCCTAACCCTTACTCGCTATGCCTCTATTTTTCGGCTCGTTCTCTTTTTTTGTTGTCATGCCACCGTGACAAGGTGTGTGAAGCCCCACTTCATTCCTCGCAGGCGGGTCGACAAGCAGCACGGAATATGCTTCCATTAGAGCCAAATAGGGGCGCCATAACTAGATCTATAGTTTTTGATCCATAGCCGCGCTTGTCCGAGCTTCGTACCAGCTGGCGCTGGCCTCTTTGTCTCCCTCTGTTCTTGTCCTCACTGCTTGCCACCAAGCATTCCCTTCATTTCTGTCCCCTCAGTTGCAGTTGCCAATCCGGTATGGATCTTCAAGTGATTGAAACTTCAAATTGCTATAACTTCTTCACCGTAGCTCCAATCGACAAGCTGTAAAGACAAGCCAGTAGAGCACTTCAAGCACTGTAGTTCTAAATCATAAACTCCCATCTGTGCTTACTTCAAGCATACGTTTTTTTAGCATCATTAAGGCATGTTTTGGCCCATTTAAGCCGCATCTGGCATACATTAATCGTAAAACTAGCTTGCTAGCAACCCGTGAAGACTAATCATTAATCAGATAAGCTTCAATTAAGCTCAATGTGCATCTTCCTGGTATCTTTCTTAGCATGGGAGCGGAGTTGCATAACATCCACCCCCTCTGAACCTGCACAGCCTCCGGTCTGTGCCAACTACACTGAACTTGCATCTGTTATAGGTACCTAAAGCTCTCAGCCATCATCAGACTCACGTAGCTGGTAAACATATGGAAAATAATATAAGGTTTATACTCTATATCCTATCATCAATGTTCTAGCTTAATCATTAGATAGCTGTCCATCAATAATCTTTGAATCGTATATGTCGTACTCCAAAGCACTCACATTAGGAGAAATATGGACTTTGCATGGGCCTTGTAAGGAATCCTAATTTTTAGGGATTAAGGCTAATGTTATGTAGGGTTAAGGGGACAAGGGAATTCAAGAAACTAGTTTTGAGTAGGCTTTTCTAGCCTTTTTTTAAGACACATCTAAGATGTGGACCTAGGAGGTCACTTTCTCTCTCTAGCTTTTGGAAAGTAAAGGGAGTAAAGGGGTGTGGCCACATCAGCAAAAATGTGGGTCACTAAGAGCCATAATTTGATATTTTTTCAAAAAAGTTATTTTTACTTATTTTTTACTTAAAAACTCCCCCCAAAAATATATACATATCAAAATATAATTTTTTGACCTTTTTTTAAACTTACAAGCACTGAAAGTCCACTTTTTTTTATAAAAAAACCTTTGTTCTCTTCTCCTCCTCCCTCCTCTCTCCCTCTCCTCTCCCTCCCTACCCCCTTCTCTCCTCCTCCTCCCCTCTCTCTCTCCCTCTCCCCCCCTGTCCCCTTCTCTCCTCCCATGTTCCTCCCTCTCCCTCCCCCCTCTTTATTTTCATTCTTTGCTTCCTCACACGATAGCTGTCATGGTGCTCATGGACATCACAAATCCTATGCCTCCACCACCATGTACTCCACACAACAAAAGTGTACATATTTGCTTGTCCGCGGCATTTGCACCGAAGGACGCACGTGAGGGTGAATAGAGGTCATCCCAAGAATGTCGTACCGTCGGTGAGACGAATTTTGATGGTTCCTCTGACCCCGACCAAAAAGAGCACCATTGTACCATGGAATAAACATAATGGAAAAAGTTACTATTTTTAGCAGTTTTCTAAATTTTGTCAGTGCCATGATGTTTAAAATGTTATAAAGCTTCCAAAAGTGAATTAAAATAATTTTTGTAGAAAAAATCCAAAAATAGTAAGTTTTTGGTCACCGGACCCGTTTAGTTTTAACCGTCTCGAAAAACTACACCCGTACCCTGAATTTGAAAATATGCATTTTTGGACACCGGGGGCTGCTAAATATGGTAGGTACTCAGGATTATGCACCTTAGTTCTAGCTTAGCATAGCAAGTTTCGGCATCAAAATCTGATTAGAATTGCCCGTCTAGGATTAAAAACAATTTTTCCTAAGGTTGTGCAGAAAGGCACTGGGGCTCGGGAGCTGTGTGGGAACCGGCTCTAGGCCACTACTGAGTTGATATGGCAGGTAGAGGGTGCCCTCACACATAGATAGGGCTCGTGGGATACTTTCCCAGCTTGAGAGATAGTGAGTGAGTGAGTTAGAATAGCAAATGGGACACTTTACAGCCCATGCACCCCCTGCAAGTAACCCTGCCATGAAGACTTGAGTGGACTCCAACCCAGCATAGCAGGTGATTTTGAAATTTTGATCTCGTGAGCCTATATAAGAGCATGCTCACACATAGACAAGCACATATATGCTCACACACACATTCAGTATACACACACACACATACACACACACACCTTGGGGAGGTGCTGCTGGCACACATAGCCTTTGGAGAAGGAGCAAAAGACGAAAGTGATGCCCAATTCTCACCACAAGAGCTCCATTGGATCAGCAAATTGATTCAAATTCAGCCCAAAACTACGGTAACATAAAGCTAATTTCACATTATGTTATAATTCCTTCTATGGTTTCCATAATTCCGCTGCTAGTATGCATAATCACAGTTAAATTTCTCATTAGACACTCTCTAAATTGCTATATGATTATTCCATTGCACATTCTTAATTATAATTGTTAATTATGCAAGCAATTAACCTCTCCTAATCATAGATTAAGATATAATTAGCAATAAGAGAATTATCCACTAAGTCATTATAGTTAATGAATGATAGAATCAAGCCAGCAATGTGATAAGGTTAGTCTATTTCATTCTATTACTACACAATGTTTATATAGCTATGTTTAGATTCAAATTGTTCAAATAGTAGGATGTAATTAGTGTAATTAATTCCACAATTAATCCACTAGGAAAAAGGAATCCTCTCACCTATGCATGCGGTAAATCTGCAAATCTCTACTTGCATTAGTGATTAAGCATGCCTAATTCATCTCTAGTAAATAGATCAAGTAGAAATTTGAAATTCTTAATTATCTAGGCCAAATAATTAACCTTAGGGCCAATTCCCATAGAACAAGTAAGGGGCTATCAGAAATCTCTATGTCTTGAAGTAATCAAACCTCTCGTAGAAAGGAGTTTTCTTAATGAAACTAATCTGTCATTTTGGTCGTATGTGCTCTCGAATATTAGCTCTCTTTTTCCAAGTTGTCAATTTAAGTCGTGAGTATAATATGGCCCCAATAAAGAGAACTCATTTCGGTGGTTCCCACGACCGCGAGGCTGGGACAAGCAACACAAATGGGAAGGGAAAAGCTCCCATGGTCGACCAAGTACCGGCCAACTCACGGAACAATGACGAGGAGATTGTGGAGGTAGGTCACATTTTTAATTCAAGTTTTTTCTTAATTTAACATTGCATTCGATAAGTTAGGAAATAACATATCCCTAAACATGTTGAAGAAATCCAACGGAGATCACGGCATTTGAATTGAAATATATTTTAATTTCCAAGTAAGAAAGAATGATTGTTGGATATACTGTTTTGAGATAGGAAAGAATGTTTGCTAGGGAAAATTTAGCTCGGCCTGTTCATTTCTATTTCCAATGTTGATACTAGTCCAAACCCCCTCCTGATCAACAGGGGGCTAAGTTCCTGGTTAAGGGCTCTTGAATCCACGACTGCTGGTTAAGCGGTGGATACCCACATCTGCTGGTTAAGCGGTGGGAACCAACGTCTTGCGTTCTATACGGTGGGAATGTACACGTGTGCTGGTTAAGCGGTGGACAGACCTAGTTGTATGGGCAACAAGCTGATAACGCGAGGAGTAAACTCTCGTTGGAGGAGGGATGTTGTACCTCCAGAGCATTGGAATTTTAATGAATAAGTTTGAGTAGAATGTTTACTAGAATTACTGTCTTGGTGCCGCTTTGCAATACTTGTTGAAGGGCTGTATTAAGGAACTTGTGAATCGGAAACTAATCAATGAACTTATGTGTTGAACAACCATGTGTGGTAGTAATTAGATAACAAAAAGGAACTGTGAATATGGGGTGGAAAGTGGGGGCTTGGCTCAGGTTGCCAATGCCTGTGAGAAGGGTGGTCCCGATTAGTCGGGAACTCTCCGTTCCCATAGTGTTATAAATGAACGCTAGTATTACTCATTACCCCTAGAGAGGAAAAGTTTCAAGTGTACATGCCTCTGAAACATGGGAAAAAAGCACTTGAGACTTCTCTCCTCTTGGAAGGTGGGTCTTAGGATCGCTAGATAAGTTAATCACGCTTCCCCTACGAGTTGGAACTAGATCTCGATACTAGTAGGCTCGAACTCGACTCACTTTGTGATGAGAGATCGTCCGCTAGATGAACCATAAACCACTTTGTTTGCTTCCACTGTAGATCTAGTGGCCACCAGGTTTACCATCAAATCCGTCGTTTGAGACGACGGGGTGGGGACCTCACAGTTCTTCAATATCTTGGGAGGAGAGAAGTAGGCTTGTTAGGCTATTGTGTATGGATGCAGCTGCTTCTTTGCATTCATGGATGCATGAATGTCAAGCTCTTCAGCTCAAAACAATGGCATTACAAGAAAGTATTGCCTGTTCAAAGAGGGAGGTTGAAACTCTGCAACAATTGTAGGGAAAGGATGTGTACATTATGAAGCTTTCCAATACCATCACATAATTGAAAGAAACACCCCTTGGTGCAAGGTAGCAATATACTTCTTACTTTTGGTTTTGTTCTTCTTATCATAGACTTTGAAGTGTAAGGTGTCGCCTCTACTTGTTTTGTAGTGTTTGGCACAAAGATTGCTTTTGTGCATAAATAGTGAAAGGCTGTAGGTTAGAGAGGTCAAGTGTCACCACTTTTCCTCTAAAACAACCTTCTTTGTCACATCTTGTAGGTAGGTGCTTCAAATCCATGCTTATTAGAGGTGGGTAATCTCATCCTAATGTATATTTTAGGATGTTTTATTCCTAGTTGGATGGAAATACTTGCAAATTTGTACAGCATATACTTAACAAGTGTCTTTATCATACAGCTTGCAAATGTTGAATTCATACATGTTTTTGTTTAAAGAACACGTCTCTAACATGTCATGATACAAGGTGACTTCTTACTATGCTAGTTGAGTGGCGTGTTTGCAAGAATGGCTCAAGGAACTGGAATAATATGAAGCTTTTACGGTGGCACAAAGCTCTACTCAAGCAATGTGGCTCCCACTATACCAAAAATCATTATGCTAACATGGAGGGATCCCTAGTAGGACAATACAACATCTTTTCATCAGCAACACACCCTTTCCTAGCATGAGAATACCCCCACCAGAGATATTTTTATGTGATAGGTCACCCCATGAGCATACCATGTCATGGAATGGATGTAAGAACTATGACCGCACTACCCCTTGGAAGTTGTTCACAAATGTATTTTTGTTTGTTGATGTGTAAGAGCACTCTAGGTCTACCATATTTTAGATTGTTTGATAAGTTAAATAAGATTTGTAGTCATTTAAACTGTAAATTTGTTTCTGTTTGGTAAGATTGTACATGATAAAGTACAAGAGATCTTGATGGAATAAACCTTGATGACATTCCTACCATGCACTTGTGACACCATACCTCTCCTTGAATCCTTTGACTTCTATCGTTGTGGAAGTCCAAGGGGGGCCTATTTTCAAATTTTTAGCATAACTTTTTCTAAAAGAAAATTCTAGTTATTTTAAAGTTTGTACACAGTTTAGGAGTTCATTTTGATTGTTTTCTTTTCAGTTTCAAATTTTGACTGAGTGCACTCGTTGGAAGTCACTTTTGAAGGTGTTAGTGCAAGATATTGGGAAAGCTTTGTATTTAGGAAATACAATCCTTAACACAATAAAAAACATTGGTTCTTTGAGTATTTTCAAATCCATGGTTTTAATGGTCGTTGGAGCCTGTAGATTAAGGAAAAAGTAATAAATGTCTGTTTTACATCATCTTTTTAGAAATTTCCAAGTTGCACGTTGATTTTGGGAGAGTCTAAGCAAGATATGATTTCTTTGCATCACACAATGGTCAAAGAGTGTGATGAGATGAACAAATTCATGTGAGACAGGCCCAGATAGATTCGGAGCCGATTGGAAGCTAGAAGCACTTGAATCATGGCCATGCATCAAAAATATGCTTACACGATGAAGGAGGTGCTCCAAAGCTATGGAAATCAGTATAGGATGCAAGCAATAGCGTTAGAGGCTATTCAAGAAGCTGTAGAGGTTCACATCATTTCAGATGACTTTGCAATGACAAAATGATTAAGACTTGTGTCTACTATCTCCATAGTCATTTGGCTTTTTGGATTATCATGTGTTTTAAGTTAAGTGCTTCTAGCCATGAAGAGTTAAATTTGAATCATATATAAACATTTTTGCTATCCAGAGGGACAAACAAAACTAGAAAATGCAAAAAAAGGGTGGCCAGAAGGGTGCGCAGATGGCCCATCCAGCAGTTTTGGATGGCTCACCTGCGCGCCCTTGTGGCCACCCTTTTTTTGTATTTTCTAGCTTTGTTTGCCCCTTAGGTTACCAAAAATGTTCATATATAGTGAAACCAGATGTTTATGCAGCATGAGACTAGAAAAGTGATGTGATTTGGCCTTTTGGTGCAGGGAACTAGTAAGTTGAGTTGAAGAAAGGCATAATGTGCTTGATAAGTTAAACTTTAGGTTCATCTCACTTTTTCCAGGGTCCAGGAGTGCAACAATAGCCTAATTATGCGAAAAAAAGGGTGTCCACAAGGGCGCACAGGACAGCCATCCAAAACTTCTGAATGCGCCATCTGTGCGACCTTGTGGCCACCCTTTTTTTTGCATTATATGGCCTTGTCTGCACCCCACGATACCAAAAAAAAATAGATTAAGTGAAAGCAAATCTTTATGCAACATCACTACAAGAGGTTGTGTGCACTTGTGACGCTATTAGCGACGGAAATACATTGGGTTTTTTTACTCACCGGCGTCGCTAACAGCGTCGATATGGGAACGTCGCTATAAGCATCGCTATATGCGTCACTATAGCCATTCCTATATAGCGATGCCTATAGAGACGATCATAGCGACGATTACAGGCCACCTATAGCGAGGTTTATAGCAATGTTGCAGAGCCTTATATAGCGACGCCCGAAAGAAAAAAAAATTGGTGGCAAGGCATTGAATGTTTCAATAATTGAGTAAACCTAAATGAATCCAAGATAAGATCAAATTCACCTTTGAAAGAAAGTGCAAGCTTAGATATAGACCCAAAGTAGTCACCCACAAGACAATATAATCATTAACTCCATCATCCATAGTATTGTTTGCAAAATAAAGAATAAAGAACAAAACTGACAAAATTAAATTGATGAAAGTAAATCAATGAAAATTGTACACATCATAGGCAAAATCACTTGATTGTTAAACTTTGGAAATGTAAAAGTTACAACACCATTGTCATTATTGAAAAAATATACATGGTTTTCCAATAGTTACAAAAAGACGTATAAATTTCATCTCATGAAAAAAGGAAACTAATGAAATCTAGCTACGACTAGACTGACGTCGTCTAATCAGACATCTCATCGCGGCGTCTCTGTCGAATTCTGGAAAAAAAACAATAAGAAAACTTTTTGTAAGTATAAACATATAATTTATAAAACAATACAACAAATAGAAAAGAGGAAACCCTAATACTAACCATGTCACTGCGAGAACTCAGAATGTCCATCAGGGCGTTTAAGCCCTTCCTACTACCTGCGTACTCGTGCTCGTACGATGTGGGTCACGTCCTATCATCGACCACTGTCAAAACATACAAACAATCCATTATGTTAGAATTTAAAAACCCCTAAACCCTAAAGTATCAAACCTAAAGAGCAATGCAAAAACACTTACAAAATTGGCTTCAAATGATGCCCACCCGCCACTCCCCAAGTGGTGCGAGCTCCTTGCCTCTACTCGCGCTCTGGCTGCCTCCTTTTGTTGCTTCCACTTGTCGGGATTCTCGTGCACTGCTTTCTTCGCATTCTTCCAATCTTCTTTGGCCAGCCAATCTGGTTTGTTCCACCCATGCTTAATTGCTTTCTGCACTTTGGAACGCTTGTGCTTGAATATTCACGTATTCAAACCTTCATTAGGTCTTCATTGAAGCGGTCATCCCGTGTTGAAACGGGAAACTCGTCATGCAGCATGCTGATGACTCTGTCTTTTAAATCACTTGGTACTTCACTCCAGGTGTTTAGTATGCAGTGTCTAAACACCTGAGAGTAAAGACCGCGCATGCACGAGATCACCTTCTTGCCTTCATCATCCAAGATGATGCCGCCGCAGAAGTTGACGGAGTAAGACAAGCCCTCTCGCCGGTGACACGTGAACCTGGGTGTCTTGGCAGGGGTCTCTAGCGGCGTGTCGATGGGGGTACGGACGTCAGGTGTCTCCACTGGACTCTGAGTCCCGAAGCAAGGAGTGTCGACTCGAGTGACTCCTGGAGGAGTATCTAGTGGTGTGTAGCCGCTAGGAACGATCGTCAGTTGTGCAAAACCTGGTGTAGATGGTGATGCCGTGGTTGGTGTGGGGGTGGGCAAAGAAGGGGAGGGTAAAGAGCCTCATCTAACACGAGGTGGTGTCGAGGCATCGGCGATGGCATCCCCACAATAACCGTCGCTGCCACCA
Source organism: Adiantum capillus-veneris (assembly GCF_014529385.1). Classification (NCBI taxonomy): domain Eukaryota; kingdom Viridiplantae; phylum Streptophyta; class Polypodiopsida; order Polypodiales; family Pteridaceae; genus Adiantum; species Adiantum capillus-veneris. The sequence continues at coordinate 286,696 of NC_140960.1, read as the reverse complement.
CTAGAGCACCGATGCCTAGACGAGTGTGAAGATCGTCTCGTCAACATTGAAGCTTCGGAGTGTGCTAAATGCTCCAAAACAGAGGGAGACGCTAAACGAGTAGGAACACGTGATGACGCTCCACGTACCATAGTCTCTGTTGGGGTGACAAAGAAGAAAGAAACTCATCATCATCCATACTTGCATGAATGGAGAAGAAAACATGGACAAGTAGAGAGAGAGAGAGAGAGAGATAAAGAGAGAGAAAGGACTCATAAAGGGGGAGGGATTCCTGTGTAGAGAGATTTTGTTGAATTTCTTTGAATTTGTAAAAGCACTACGCTCCGGGTGCGATGGAGACTGAAGCTGCATCGCAAAGGTCTGCTCATAGAAGTTTCTTACCCCACCACTAAATCTAATTGATCGGGTGAAAGAGACGCTGAGAAGCAGTAGTAGTGCAATCTATGTGAACAATCTACCCTTCGGACATGCCTTCTGACGCACATATCCCTTGAGCATTTTCATGAAACATTCTAAAAAGAACATCCATCTGGAATGTAATGTGCCAGCTATTTCCACCTCATCAACTATGTGAACACGAAGATGTACCTAAATGGTTAGTATGGTAGTAGGAAAGTGTTTCTCAAACATGCACACAACCTTCGCAGCGTTTAGATTGGCTAATGGTATGGATTCTATGTTGATCTCCTTTTGTGAGATCCATTGCACCAACTTTGCAAGTTTATAGATTGTGTTACGGACGTCAAGAGACAAACATCTCTCAATGGCCACCGTTAAAATAAACTGCAAAACACGTGCAACAATGATATTAAAGTCCACACACGAATTTGTTACACAATTCCCACTATGATATATTCCACTATGAACATACCTGACACATTTTATGCCAGTCATGTCACTTCAAACCGGTAATCTTTCCTTCTTTAGTAAAACACGTTCGGAGCGACTGCATTACGCCAATGGGGGTCCACACAGATCGAATGGTCTCTTTTACTTTGCATTCTTGGGCTCCATTGAAAATCCATGGCGCTTTAGGGAGTTTTATCGATCCATCGGATGCTGTCTGCGGCAAATATTGCTCCATACGATCCACATTTCTAAGGTCAACCTTGGCTCCCAAAGTATCTTTCTTGCCTGTCAGATGGTCCCATAGCAGATTATCCACATTCTTGAATATGTGCATTGAATCACGCAAGTGATTGATCACATGAGTCAGGGCCAATATGGTAACTCGTACCCTAGAGAGAGTCTCTTCATCCCTGGGGGCAAACCATCATCACACATCTAACCATGCTTGTGCAGACATCCTCGATGACTCTCTTCCCAAAAAGCCGTTGTGTAACACATGATTCTCTGGAAGATACGCTTGATGACCTTCGTAGATTTTCTTCTTCAATGAGGGCTTCCGACGTGCATTCAATCTAGGTCCACATCTGACACATGCTCTGTATCCGCTTGTTTGAAGCCCTGCATGTATACACATGATAATAGATAAGCTTGAGAAAAAACAAGATTTACAGTGTTTGAGTTTAAGTGTAAATCACATGAGCATTCTGTTAGTCTGGGATAGTCATGCATGGTCCACATTAGAATTCCTCTAATCAAAGCATTCCCTCGACCTGTGCGTCGGCTCATATCCACCACTTCTATACCAATCCACAATTATTGTAGCTCTTCCAATAGTGAACAAAGATACACATCCATATTCTTCACTTTATACCGCCCCAGTACCATATCAAGCTTAGCCATAGGTGTCCCTTCTTCATAGTTAACCACGGGGGAATGTTGTAGTTGATGATGAAAACGGGCCATACACTGTAAGATGTTGATCTTTGACCAAATGGATTTATGCCATCCATAGCCAGGCCTATGCGCAAAATTTCGAGCTTCCCTGGAAAAATCCGACCATGTGTCATCTATATGTTTCCAAGCTGTGCAATCTGCAAGAATCCGTAGCATACCATCCGAGAATTTATTCTCCTCATGCCATGATGCTAGGGCGGACATGGACTTACATTCGAAGAAATGCTTGATGCGAGGAAGCAGAGGAAAATGTCACAAAACCTTTTGTGGAATTTTTGTTCCGTGGAGATCTACTCGATATCTCTCGGAATCACATTTTGGACACTTCTCCGTGTCTATGTATTCCCCTCTGAAAAGAATGCAGTCGTTAGGACAAGCGTGGATTGAATTGTAATCCATCCCCAAGTTTTGCAAGATCTTTTTTCTCTACGTATAAGTACCGGGTACAGGACACAGGTGCAAGTTGTTCAAAGACTATTTTGGGATTGTATATAGCCGTTTTATGGCTATTATGTGTTATTGAGACGGTGTTTATGGGCTAATTAGGAGCACTTTTTGGCATCAACATTGTCTCGGGTTTTTCAGGCATCCATCTCCTAACAGGTTCTTGCATATATACAGGACATCCAAGTTTCTTACAGGTTGTAGTGTTTTGCAGTAGCACAGATTTCAGTGGGAGTACTTGATTCACATATGCATTGTTTTGGAACTTTTGATAGTGCTTGAGCTCTTTTGAGAGTGGTTTTACTCCCCGCAGGAATTTTTTTACTGCTTTCACATCTTGTTTGGTGCCTGTTTGAGCGCATATACTGCACCTTGCAGTATTGTTGACAGTGGATGTACGTTGAGTTGCAAAAACTTCCATATGTGCCTTTTGTGGAGCCAATTTGTCTTGTTTCTCATAGTCCCGGCCGTTTCTGAGACTCGGTTCGAAAGCCCTTTCTGAGACTGGGCTGGTTTCTTGTTTGCATAACCTTTTGTGAGGGTCGATACAGTGAGGTTCTCTTCAATTGGGGGATTCTCGAATGGTGAGATCCTTTCGGTGATACAGGTTGTTGGAGTACCCCTTTTTTGTGGCCTTGCCATAGGACATGTATAGAGAGGGCTAGGTGCATTTGACGCCGTGTTGGCAGTCTTGGGTCAACTTTTGATTTTTTATTTTTATTTTTGCAGAGTTAGTGGTTGATGCCCCTGTCTTATGCTCTGAGATCATTCATTTTGATGCGTTATTGATCTCTTGTGACAATTTTGGATTGAGATTCTATCAGTTTTTTTGGGGAAACTCTGCCGAATATTTTTCATAATTACAAGTGTTTATTGCCAAATTATCTTTAGCTTGTAGCCATGTCATCTAGCACTGAAAAGGATATTTACAATATCCAAAAATTTGTTGGGATGAATTTTGTTATCTGAAAAGAGTAGATTCAAGATGTTCTCATACAAAAAGGCCAGTTGGATCCTATCATGGAGCACCCAGAGGGTGAGTATACAGATGTTGAGTGGGAGAGACTTGATGCTAAGGCCAAATCTACCCTCTGTTTGCATTTGGCCGAATTTGTGTACTTTACTATAGCTGGAGAAAGGACTGCTAGAGATGTATGGGATAAGTTCTGTTCCAGACCTACCAGTTTTTATCACCATAATATCTTTAGCTTGCAATCATGTCATCCAGCGGTGAAAAGTATATTTACAATATTCGGAAATTTGATGTGACAAAATTTGCTATCTAGCACTACAAGAGGTTGTGTGCTCTTGTGACGCTGTTAGCGACGGAAATACATTGGGTTTTTATAACCCCCGGCGTCGCTAAAACCGTCGCTAATAGCGTCGCTACGAGAGCGTCGCTATATACGACGCTATAGGCGTCGCTATATGCGTCGCTATAAGCGTCTCTATATAGCGACGCTCATAGCGACGATCATAGCGACGTTTACACAGAAGTCTATAGCGATGCTTATAGCGACGCTCCAGAGCCATAAATAGCGACGGTTATAGCGACACCCGAGAGAATTTTTTTTGGTGACAGGGCATTGAATGCCCTGCCACCCATCAACCATATTGTACTTGATTCACTTTTTAAAAAAAGTGCAAGGGTAGATAATAGACCCAAAATAGTCACCCACAAGACGCATTGTTTGCAAAATTGACAAGCGTAAAATTGACAATTGTACACATCATAGGCAAAATGAATCGATTGGCAAATGTAATAATGACAATTGTACAACATCATAGGCATAAAGAATTGATTGGCAAAATGAACTGCGGTGACAAATGTAATAATATACATGGTTCAAAAAGAGGTATAAGATCCGTCTCATGATACATAAGCTATGAGAAACCCTAAACTAATGCTATCTAGCTACGGCTAAACTGACGTCGTCTAGTCAGACGTCTCATCGCGTCCAAGCGGCGTATCTGTCGGATTCTGCAAAAAAAGACAATAAGACAGCTTTCAGTAAGTATAAACATATAACGACATTTATAAAACAATACAAAAAATAGAAAAGAGTAAACCCTAATACTAACCATGCCGCCGCGAGAACTAAGAATGTCCATCAGGGCGTTTAAGCCCTTCCTGCCTGCGTACTCGCGCTCGTACGGTGTGGGATCACGTCCTGTCATCGACCACTGTCAAAACATACAAAGAATTCATTATGTTAGAATTAAAAAACTCATAAAACCTAAACTATCGAACATAAAGAGCAATGCGAAAACACTTACAAAATCGGCCTCAAATGATGCCCATCCACCGCTCCCCAAGTGGTGCGAGCTCCTTGCCTCTACTCGCGCTCTGGCTGCATCCTTTTGTTGCTTCCACTTGTCGGGATTCTCGCGCGCTGCTTTCTTCGTATTCTTCCAATCTTCTTTGGCCAGCCAATCTGGCCTGTTCCACCCATGCTTGATTGCTTTTTGCACTTCGGAACGCTTGTGTTTGCAGTATTCGTGCATTCGAATCTTCATCAGGTCTTCGTTGAAGCGCTCATCCCGTGTTGGAATGGGAAACTCATCATGAAGTATGCTGATGACTCTGTTTCTTAAATCACTTGGTACTTCACTCCATTTGTTTAGTATGTAGTGTCTAAACAGCTGAGAGCAAAGACCACGCATGCGCGAGATCACCTTCTTGCCGTCATCATCCATGATGATGCCGCCGCTGAAGTCGACAGAGTAAGGCAAGCGTGACGCGTGAATGCTGGGTGTCCCGGCAGGGGTCTCTAGCGGCGTGTCGATGGGGGTACGGACGTCAGCTATCTCCACCGGCGTCTGGGCCCCGAAGCGAGGAATGTCGAGTGGGGTGGCTCCTGGCGGAGTAGGTAGAGGTGTGTAGCTGCTAGGAACAGTCAGCCGTGCAAAACCTAGCGTAGATGGCGATGTTGTGGCTGGTGTGGGGGTGGGCAAAGAAGGGGAGGGTAAAGAGCCTCGTCGAACACGAGGCGGTGTGGAGGCATCGGTGGCGGAATCCCCACAACAACCGCCACCGCCACCACTAGAGCGCCGGTGTCTAGACGAGTGTGAAGCTCGTCTCGTCGACGCCGAAGCTTCGGAGCGCGCCGAATGCTTCGAATGAGAGGGAGATGCGGATGGAGTAGGAACGCGCGATGATGCGCCAGAGCGATGACGCTCCACGTACCAGTGTCTCTGCTGTGGTGACAAAGAAGAAAGAAACTCCTCATCATCCATACCTGCATTAAACACATGAATATTTAAACTTAATATTGAATGAATAGAGTAGACAATGACGCAAAGACCATTAAATACAATGACTTAATGACGCATATAAATACAATGACGCAATGAATTGAGTGATAGAAGGGGCAAGTCGAAAACTCAGAATTTTCAATCAAAAGATGTGAGCGGGAGTAGAAAAGAGCGTTATACACCATGGAAGGTACTTAGAGAGCCAGAGCTTTTACAACACGTGGCAAAATTGTTCAAATACAATATTTGTGGCTTTAAGAGATCTCTCTCTCATCCTCGCATAACTCAGCATAACTTCCTATATCTATATAGAGCTCTCCGTTTAAACACATATCCTCTGTTTCATTTTGTAGCTCCTCTGCATGCACCCCATATAGAGTAGTAGCATCTTGATGCTCGTCTGGCACCACCGCAGCGGCTTCTGATTGAGCATCTTCTCTGATCTCCTCCATTGATGCCATTGTGATTGGCACATGGTAGCCTTCATACGTCCTTGCACTACGAGGGGCTACCTCTATGACGTACCACCAGTTTGATGTAGACTTTGTAGGATGAAATATTACCTGCCAGAGCCACATAACTTACATGAGAGCTTTCAAGCACATAACTTGTAAAAGGGGGATGTTAACTATTTACATACTTACTTGTTCACAATGCTCGGGTAGTACGAAAGTGTCTCTTAGGTCAGTCCATTTCTTAGTAGAATCCACCTCAAGAAAACCAGACTCTCCTCTACGCACAGTAGCGTTGCGACCCTCCATGATTATCTTGAACCATTGCACGTCGAACAAGTCGACAAAAAATCCTCTGTAATCGATCCTCAAAATCTCTTGCAGCGTGCCGAAGTAAGTGAGTTCCGCCACCACAGGATCTGCATCACAGGAACGTCGTCGACTAGACAGTTCAAATTTTGCCATGATTCCACAATCTTGAGTAAAACGCTTTTTGTCGATTCTTTCCACCCTAAAATGTCGACCTTTACACCATGCTGCTGTGTATGACTTATACTACAACGAACAAAGATTATGAGTGGCCGTTCAAACGTTTAGAAATAAAGTCACTAGCTAGTCGTACATTGCAAACTTACCTTGGTCGCGCAACCCCGAGAGTACTCCCACTCTTCCTCAGTCACTTCGTCACCGCATTGTTGTGCGCTTTTCAATTGGTTGTGCAACCATCTTAAGCTCATGAAGGTTGGTAGGCTCTCCAGAACCGTCGGATAGTGCATCGGTGGTCGTCTTCCCCGTCTCCACTCGATTCGTGCCCTTTGTCGCTCTTGCTTTGCATCCTCATATTGTGAAATCCACTTTTGCATCATTGGATTGTGAAGCATGCAAAATCGGTTGATTTTAGCCTCTAGATCTTCCGTCATCTTCTTCTCAACACCGAGATTGCACACGACAATCCCAGATATGCGCTCATCATCTATGGTTCGCCATAGCGTGTCCCGAGCTTTATCAAATCTGTCTAGCCACTCTCCAATGTACACTAGGGACTCTGATACCAACCAACCTTCTGCCATGCTATCCTCCGGACGTGCCCTTTGACGCACATATCCCTTAAGCGTTTTCATGAAACGTTCTAAGAAGAACATCCATCTGGAATGAACTGTGCCAGCTATTTCCACCTCATCAACTATGTGAACAAGAAGATGCACCTGAATGGTTAGCATGGTAGTAGGAAAATGTTTCTCAAACATGCACAGAAGCTCCGCAGCATTTAGTTTGGCGAATGGTATGGAGTCTACGTTGATCTCCTTTTGTGAGATCCATTGCACCAGCTTTGCAAGTTTGTAGATCCATGGGTCTCTTTTACTTTGCGTTCTTGGGCTCCTGTGAAAATCCATGGTGCTTTAGGTAGTTTTATCGATCCATCAGACGCTGTTTGCGGCCAATATTGCTCCATACGATCCACATTTCTAAGATCAACTCTGTCTCCCAAAGTATCTTTCTTGCCGGTCAGATGGTCCCATAGTAGATTACCCACATTCTTGAATATGTGCATTGGATCGAGCAAGTGATTGATCATGAGTCGGGGCCAATATGGTAACTCGTACCATAGAGATAGTCTCTTCATCCCTGGAGGCAATCCTTCATCGCACATCTCCTTCTACTCTAACCATGCTTGTGCAGACATCCTTGGTGGCTCTCTTCCCAAAAATCCGTTGCGTAACACATGATTCTCTGGAAGATACGCTTGATGACCTTCGTAGATTTGCTTCTTCAGTGAGGGCGCCCTACGTGCATTCAGTTTAGGTCCACATGTGACACATGCTCTGTATCCGCTTGTTTGAAGCCCTGCATGTATACACATGATAATAGATCAACTATGGGAAAAAACAAGATTTACAGTGTCTGAGTGAGGAGTGTCAATAGATCACCTGAGCATTCTGTTAGCCCGGGATAGTCATGCATGGTCCACATTAGAATGCCTCTGATCAAAGCATTCCGTCGTCCTGTGTGTCGGCTCATATCCACCACCTCTATGCCAATCCACAATTGTTGTAGCTCTTCCAATAGTGGACGAAGATACACATCCATATTCCCCACTTTATATCGCCCTGGCACAATCAAGCTTAGCCATAGGTGCCCCTTCTTCGTAGTCAACCACGGGGGAATGTTGTAGTTGACGATGACAACGGGCCATACACTGTAAGATGTTGATCTTTGACCAAATGGATTTACGCCATCCATAGTCAGGCCTAAGCGCAAATTTCGAGCTTCCCTGGCAAAATCCGACCATGTTCCATCTATATGTTTCCAGGCTGCGCAATCTGCAGGAATTCGTAGCACACCATCCGAAGATTTATTCTCCTCATGCCATGATGCTAGGGCGGCCATGGACTTACATTCGAAGAAATGCTTGATGCGAGGAAGCAAAGGAAAATGTCGCAAAACCTTTTGTGGAATTTTTGTCCCGTGGAGATCTACTCGATATCTTTCGGAATCACATTTCGGACACTTCTCCATGTCTATGTATTCCCCTCTGAAAAGAATGCAGTCATTAGGACAAGCGTGGATAGAATTGTAATCCATCCCCAAGTTTCGCAAAATCTTTCTTGCTTCATCTCGGGAATCTGGCATCACATTGTCAGCTGGTAGTATGTGCTCTTTAAGCAATCTACACAACATAAAAATACGATACAGTCGTGTAAAAATCTATCAGATCATTATACATTTAGAGTTTTAGGGTTGTAAACTAATTGTAATAGATCACCTGAAAAGCGCTGTGACGCTAGTGTCACTCCATCCAAACTTTGCCTGCATGTTGAGAAGAACCAAGAGTGCTTTCAATCTAGACATACGTGCTCCATTATACTTTTCATATCATCATAGATAAGCCTTTCTGAATCCATGATCGTCTCGATCATTTCATCAATCTCGGGCTCAAACATTGCCTCATTGAAAATGTGCTCTGCATGATCATCCCCCGAGCTGTCAGAGGCTACATCTTGTGGCCTCACATATGCTGCTTGACCAAAGCGCCTGCGAACACGTCTATTGGGTTGCAAGATTGCTGCTTGTTTTCCAGCGTCAGAGTCCGACGAGTTATAATTGGCAACAACTCGATCTATAATCGATGGATCGAACTCGCCAAATTCGCGAACGTGCTGCAAAGAAACATGTCTTGTCCATTGCACAGCATGCTTGCATTGATTACAAGGACATAAGACCCTCGTTGAGAGATAGGTGTTTCGGTTGGACGGTCCCACATCCTCGTCACTACTCATAATGAGGATAAAAATCTTATAACATGGACAACAAATTTAATATTCTATTGGCATTCTTCGTCTTATCTCTCTCTCTCTCTCTCTCTCTCTCTCTCTCTCTCTCTCTCTCTCTCTCTCTCTCTCTTTACCTCACATTCTCTAGTCATGTCCAATCCCCGCACACCTCGGTCTAGAGGTGCACGGAGATCAGAACCACCGGGTTATAATCTCGTCTTTATTGGTCAATACCTATATTTGTGGGTACAAGAAATCTACAGACCCACGTCTACATGATACTACATGTAGTGGACAAAACCCCTTTGCCTCTTCTCTAGTTGTTGCACTTCACAGCATCTTAACATCTTTTCATAGTAGATCTTTTCACTGTTCGTCTAACTCTAAACCCTAAACCGTAAGTAATTCTTGCGTGGACTCAATCTAACGTAAATAAGCGTAAATCTAAATAAACGTAAATCTAACTAAAAATAAACCTAAATCTAATTTAACGTAAGTCTACATCTAACCTAATCTTTAACGTCTTTTGGGATAGTTTCCTACGACGTTAAAACTCTCTTCTTCTTGTGTGTGTGTGTGTGTGTGTGTGTGGGTAAACCTAAATAAACCTAAGTCTAATCTAATATAACATAAATCTAAATCTAACGTAAATTATGTTATATTAAAAACAAAGAACTAAACTAACAGGGATTATAAGAACCTTAAAACTGATTTAACACATAATTTTTCACATAACTCGGCAAGAGTTGGCATTCTCATCACTAAAAATGTGAGAGTTAACTTCTGGCGGTGACGCTGCCTCATCTCCATCCACATCTGACGACAGCAATTGGCCCTTTAGACCGTTCTTGCTCTTGTTACTAACTTTGAAGTTGCTGTTGAATGACTAGAGGTTGTCTAGATGGTCATTGTGTCGGGGATGTAGTGACTCTTGCCGCCCTGAAGATCCACCTTCTTTCCTATCTTCTGAAGACATTTCACCAGTACTTTTGGATCGACGGAGCCCACCATGAGTGAAGGCAGCAATACCCTATATTCCATTGAGGGCTTTCTTCACCCGCTTCATGCAGGCATCGCAGTCTATGGAGACCTAAATCTAATCTAATATAACGTAAATCTAAATCTAGCGTAAATAAATGTAAATCTAATTAAAAATAAACATAAATCTAATCTAATTTAACTTAAATAAACCTAAATCTAATTTAACGTAAGTCTACATCTAACCTAATCTTTAACATCTTTTAGGATAGTTTCCTACGACGTTATAACTCTCTTCTTCTTGTGTGTGTCCGCGTGTGTGGATGTGTGTGCCAATAAAAAGAGATAAATGGTATAACCTTTCTATCACCCATGCCAAGTATGATAGATTGGTTATGCCATTTCCCTCTTGAATAATAGGTCTTGAGTTCAACTCCTCGTCGGCTAGATCTTTAGATCTTTTAATTTTAATTAGTTTCCTACGACGTTAAATTAGTTTCTCTCTCTTACTCTCTCAATGTGTGTGCGTTTTTTTGTTTATGCATGTTTTCTCTCTGTTTTCCTCTCTCAATGTGTGCGTTTTTTGTTTATGCATGTTCTCTCTCTCTTTTCCTCTCTCAATGTGTGCGTTTTTTGTTTATGCATGCTCTCTCTCTCTCTTTTCCTCTCTCAATGTGTGTGTGCATTCTTTGTTTATGTATGTGTGTGTGCGTTTTTGTTTATGTTTGTACTCTCTCTCTCTCTCTCTCTCTCTCTCTCTCTCTCTCTCTCTCTCTCAAAAACACTATGTGTGTGTGTGAGAGAGAGAGAGAGAGGGAGAGAGAAAGAGGGGAAGGGAACATGAGAGTGAGGAGAGGGAAGGAGCATACCTGGCTCTCCTTCCTCTCCTCGTGTGTGTGTGTGTGTGTGTGTGGAGAAGAAAGAGAGAGAGAGAGAGAGAGAGAGAGAGAGAGAGAGGGAGAGCGTTACCTGCTCCTTGCTTGAGGGCGCCGAAAAACTCAGATCTGAGATCTGAGTTTTTGGACGCTCTCTGTTATTTTTTTAGCCCAGTCGGCGTCGCTATGAGCGTCGCTATGAGCGTCGCTATGAGCGTCGCAAATTTACAAGTAAATTTGCGACTTTCATAGCGACGCCGGGAATTTTTTTTTTTGAGCGTCGCTGTGTGAGCGTCGCTAATATGAATAGCCTCTTGTAGTGTAGAAAGAGCAGATTCAAGATGTTCTCATACAAAAAGTCCAGTTGGATCCTATCATGGAGCACCCGGAGGGTGAGTATACAGATGTTGAGTGGGAGAGACTTGATGCTAAGGCAAACTCTACCCTCCGTTTGCATTTGGCCGAATCTGTGTACTTTACTATAGTTGGAGAAATGACTGCTAGAGATGTATGGGATAATGATGTACAATGATGTCCTTGCGAGTCTGTTTATCGAGGAGATTTGTAGGAAATCTCTCGAGGGCAAGAAGGATGGTGATGCGTATGTTGCTAGTGATAGACAGAGGGGTCGCACTCAAAGTCATGCCAAAAGCAAGGAACGTGGGGGCTCACGCAGTAAGTCTCGGGGTTCTATGCGTAATGTCAAGTGTTATCACTGCCATAAAAAAGGGCATGTGAAGAAGGATTGCAGGAAATCGCTGCAAAGCAAGAAGGATAAACAATCCGGTGACACTTCTAAGTCTGATGATTCAAACAAGGGCAAAACAAAGTTAGAGGAGATCAATGTGCTAGAGTCTTCAAATTATCCAATTGTAGAGACTCTTCTTGCGGTTGTTATGCCACTTACCTCTGACGTATTGGTCTTCCTAGCAGATCTACTTGTTGAGGCTCTTGTTTACAGAAGATGCACAATATGCTTAGAGTTGGATAGTACACTCTGGTGCGAGTCTCCATGTGACACCACATAGAGAGTGGTTCTCTACTTATTCTCACTCTTGTGGCAAAGTGAGACTTGGTGATGGTTATGAACTAGACATTGAGGGTGTCAAAAATGTCAAATTGCATCTAAGGAATGGCACGCACTTTACTCTATATAATGTAAGACATGTGTCCAAGTTGACTAAAAGCTGTTTTCTGTTCAGCTTGATGATTTGGGTTACAACACCACATTTGGCAATGGTTCATGGATAGTATGCAAAGGTAATCTTGTTGTACTCAGAGGTCAGAAGCATGGTACCTTGTATTCCATGCATGTGTCAGATGTTGGTCATGATTATATATCTGTATGCGAGCTGCCGTCTACTGAGTTGTGGCATTTCTAGCTAGGTCATATTAGCCAAAAAGGAAAGAGAACTCTGTCTTGTTTTGGCTACTTACATGTCTTGTCTTATGTTGAATTTCTTGTTTTGTGAACATTGTATCTATGGCAAACGGACTAGATCCGTCCACTTACCATTGGGTCAAAAGAGAGTCAAACCTCTAGATTTAGTACATAGTGATGTTTGTGGTCCTATGTCAACCAAACCTCTAGGGAGGGCCAGCTATTTTGTGACATTCATACATGAATCTACTCAAAAGGTGTGGGTCGCACAGCATGCTTGAATTGATTACAAGGACATAAGATCCTCGTTGAGAGATAGGTGTTTCGGTTGGACGGCCCCACATCCTCGTCACTACTCATAATGAGGGTAAAACTCTTATAACCTGGACAACAAATTTAATCTTCTATTGGAATTCTCCGTCTTTTATCTCTCTCTCTCTCTCTCTCTCTCTCTCTCTCTCTCTCTCTCTCTCTCTCTCTCTCTCTCTCTCTCTCTCTCTCTCTCTCGCTCTCTCTTTGTTCACACTGTAAACTACATCACATTCTCTAGTCATGCATGTCCAATCCCCACACACCTCGTTCTAGAGGTGCACAGAGATCAGAACCACCGGGTGATAATCTCGTCTTTATTGGTCAATGCCTATATTTGTGGGTACAATAAATCTACACACCCACGTCTACATGATAGTGCATGTAGTGGACAAAACCCCTTTGCCTCTTCTCTAGTTGTAGCATTTCACAGCATCTTAACATCTTTTCACAGTAGATCTTTGTTCGAGGGATTACTTAACACATTACATGTTGGCCTCCAATCTGAGTATGCCATTGAAAGCTTTCCAGCTTAAGGTCGCATCCATAGAGAGGAAGAGAGGGATCACATCTAACTCTAATTTTTTTACCGTAATCTCAAAGGTAGACTCTAATGTAAAAACTCAATCCAAAATCTAATCTTAAATCTAACCTAATTGAACATGTGGTGATTCGCTCCATTGAAGGGTAAAAGACATACCAATGGGGCTACTAGCTACGCAGATGTGAATGGACCTAACTTCATAACATGATTTTAAATTTCAAATTCGTCGTTTTCTCTCTCTCTCTCTCTCTCTCTCTCTCTCTCTCTCTCTCTCTCTCTCTCTCTCAATATAATCTTCTATTGGCATCCTCCATCTTTTATCTCTCTCTCTCTCTATTGCTCTCTAAAAAAAGGTAGTCCATCAAACATAAATCTAGATCTAATTTAATCTTAAACTCAAAATAAACCTAAATCTAATTTAATCTAACGTAAATCTAAATCTAACATAAATAAACCTAAATCTAATCTAATCTAACGTAAATCTAAATCTAATCTAATTTTAAACTCAACATAAACATAAATCTAAATGTAATCTAATGTAATATAATTTAAATTTTAACATAATCTCTTTCTCTCTTTGTTTTCTTCCCTTACCTCTCTCTTTCGTCTTCTCCCCCCTCTCTCTCTCTCTCTTTGGTTTTTTATTCTCTCTCTCTTTCTCTTTGTTCAACAGGTCTTGAGTTCAACTCCTCGTCGGCTAGATCTTTAAGGTCTCTTGGGATAGTTTCCTACGATGTTAAAACTCTCTTCTTTTCAGGGGTGTGTGTGTTGGTGTGTGTGTGTGCGCCAATAAAAAGAGGAAAATGGTATAACCTTTCTATCACCCAAGTGTGGTGATTTGGTTATGCCATTTCCCTCTTGAATAACAGGTCTTGAGTTCAACTCCTTGTCCGGCTAGATCTTTAAGGTCTCTTGGGATAGTTTCATACGACGTTAAAACTCTCTTCTTCTTGGGTGTGTGTGTGTGTGCCAATAAAAAGAGGAAAATGGTATAACCTTTCTATCAGCCAAGTGTGGTAGATTGGTTATGCCATTTCCCTCTTGAATAACAGGTCTTGAGTTCAACTCCTCGTCGGCTAGAAATTTAAGGTCTCTTGGGATAGTTTCCTACGACGTTAAAACTCTCTTCTTCTCAAGTGTGTGTGTGTGGGTGGGTGTGTGTGTGTGCAATAAAAAGAGTAAAATGGTATAACCTTTCTATCACCCAAGTGTGGTAGATTGGTTATTCCATTTCCCACTTGAATAACAGGTCTTGAGTTCAACTCCTCGTTGGCTAGATCTTTAAGGACCAAGGTCTCTTGGGATAGTTTCCTACAACGTTAAAACTCTCTTCTTCTTCTCTCTTCTCTCTCTCTCTCTCTCTCTCTCTCTCTCTCTCTCTCTCTCTCTCTTCCTCTCTCAATGTGTGTGTGTATGCATTCTTTGTTTATGCATATGTGTGTGTGTGTGTGTTTTGTTTATGCATTTTATCTCTCTCTCTCTCTCTCTCTCTCTCTCTCTCTCTCTCTCTCTCTCTCTCTCTCTCTCACACACACACACACACACACACACACAAAAACACAACGTGTGTGTGTGTGAGAGAGAGAGAGAGGGAGAGAGAGAAAGAGGGGAAGGGAACATGAGAGAGAGGAGAGGGAAGGAGCATACCTGGATCTCGTTCCTCTCCTCGTGTATATGTGTGTGTGTGTGTGTGTGTGTGTGGAGAAGAAAAAGAGAGAGAGGGAGAGCGCGGGTTACCTCTTTGCTTGCTTGAGCGCCGAAAACTCAGATCTAAGATCTGAGTTTTTGGGGCTCTCGGTATATTTTTTACCTCTGTCGGCATCGCTATGAGCGTCGCTATGTTACAAATAAACTAGCAATGCTCATAGCGACGTCCATAGCGATGCCGTGAATTTTCACTTTTTAAGTGTCGCACTGCGAGCGTCGCTAATATGAAGTACCTCTTGTAGTGCATGACAGTACAAATTCCACTTCTTTTCACTGAGATGTAATAATAGCCCCCCCCCCCCCCCCCCCCCCCCCCACCCCCTTTCTTTGTGTTCAAAGGTCCGAAGCATTCACTATGTAAAATTTTCCTATATCATGTGCGCTCACCAGAATGGATTAAAAGTACCCCTTATAGGCCTTATCTACACATGTTTCTATAGATTTACAAGAATATAAAATCCCTTCTATTGAACACATGTGCTATGCTACATATACTTTAGTGAACTCCTCATGTCAAAGGACTCACAAATCTTGTGCACTAAACATTCAGTACTAGAAATCGACCAAACAAGGAGCCAATTTTTACTTCCATGTGTCCACCTTGTGTTCTTGGGAATGTTTTGGTTAAGCCATTTATTTGGTATTTGTAACCACCTGTGACCCCTATTGTTATAGTATCCAACCAAAGGTTTCTTGATTAGCAGTTTACATAGGCTCGAATGGTACATATCTTCTATGTTAACAATGCATGTATCTATAATTTATGTCTACACTTTGTCTATCCAAATGAGGTACATAAAAATCAAATCCGCAATTTAACAGCTACGTTCACAAGGTGATAGCTATTGGTATCATCTTTATCAATACCAAAGAAATAGCTACCAACAGCTAATGAGTAGGGATATTTAAGAATATTTGATACCAAAAACTTGTCAACACTACTCAACAAGGTGGAAACTCAAAGGCTTTACAATATATGTATGGTGAAACACGAATCACCCCTATACATCGACACCTCCATCTCAAGTTGTCATTTCTATGAGTCAAGCTTGGCATAGGCATAGTATGGAAGCAATAACATATTGGAAAGCAAGAATTTAGCTTTCTCAACTTGTGAAACGTTGTTAATGATATATATTCAACATCCCCAAATGAGGACATCTTGACAAAGGCCATGATCCACTTTAATAAGAATAGACATTAATGATTAAACTGAAATCAAAATATTGCTTGAATTTTTTCACGGTGGAGTGATTATGACTTGAGACTTGAAACATCTTTCAGGGAAATCAAAATATTCATAAAGGTCAACAATATTTCTCAAATCTGTATGAAACCCTAGTAATCTAAATTAAATACTCTCACTCAATGAGACACCATTTAACAAAAAAACATATTTATACTTCATTTATAGAGGAATCCAGCCTCATGAAAAATAATTACAAGCGGAGACAATGTTGTTGTTGTTAGGCTTCTCTTACAAGTATTTGTCTTCCTCATATAGACATTCATATACACTTGAGTATTTGTGTGTCTATGACACTAGGGAAGATAGTAGTACTATATGAATGGCTTCTCTAAGAGCTCCTAGAGAGTACCTATTGGTTCAAGATTCTACAAAATTCCTACTATTCTTATCAAAATCTTTTAACATGGTAGTGAAAGGTTTTTCACAGAACAAAAATAGAGTCATTTCCATCTCTGCACATGGTTGCTTTCTCAAAACAAGTTGACTCTGTAAGTAAACAACACATTATGTGAGCACAAAGTTATAAAGTACAAAATGATATCATTCTAGTAATCTAATGACAACGATACAAAGAATAAATTATAAGAAAAATCTTTGATGACTCTCCATAGATAACACAACTTACTTGCATTGTGATACTCAATTACATGCTACACAACTATAGATGGCACACCAAAGCCATCAACAAAATAGCACCACCCAGTGTTATGAGGTGTGAAGCCTAAACATTGAAAGCCATAAAGAGGTTAATTCTCTCCATCATGATACTTTTTCCACCTTTTGAGGAATAGAGGTTTCCATGTAGTGTGAAAGAATGAAAGTAGAAGGAGTAGAATCTTGTTTCATGATGTAATGGATGTGAGATAAGGAAGGGGAGCTAGCTTGGTGTGAAACTATGTGGTGGGGAAGGGGAAGATATGGGAGAGGAGCTTGCTTGGTGCTACAATGGAGATGGAAGAAAGCTAGTAGAGAGATAATGCTAGACTATAGGGGGTGCATGTGGTTGTTGCAGCAATGGAGAGCTTGGAAAAGGGTTTGTAGAGAGAGAAAATCACCTTTTAGCTATAGAATAGGTTTGGAAAGAGTTTGATGGGTGAAAATGATGTTTTAATTGTTTCTTTTTAAATTCAATTTTTTGGATTTTTTAGTGCACATTTTTTTTTACTTTTGGAGGTCAAAATTACTCTTTTGACCATGAAATAGGTTTGAAGACCTTTTAAGGAGGAAAAACTTGAAATTTGAATTTTTTTGAAAATTTAAAATTTTTAGTGTATTTTTTAATCGGGCCAAAAAGTGGGAGAAAAGAGGTCAAAGTGGTCCCCTCCCCCCCCCCCCCCCCCCCCCCCCCCCCCCCCCTCCCTCTCCCTTTCCTCGAGCCACCTCCCTTACCTTCTCACTAGGTAAGAGGCCATTAAGAGGTGTAAGGCTACCTTGTCCCCCTACTTTTTTGAGGGTATAGAGTGTGTCCACCACCCTCTTCCTATCGGCTGGCCTCTAATTAACCTTAATCCCAAAGGGCCCCTAGAGGGTTCATATTTTTCTTAGTGAATTATGGAAAACCTGCTTAGTGAACCCGCCAGACTCAAGTGCTCCAGTTAATGATGCACACGGCTTGATCATCTTTAGGGAATCTTGTCAAGCTCAAGTATGCCTTAGTCTGTCTGCACACAAGATGGCCGTCAAGTCCTTTACTTCAAGTTTTGGTAGCAGAACCAACTCAAAAGATGTGAAGATACTTCATCAATTGTCCAAATAAGTCAATTGGAAGCCAGCCATGACACATGTAATGCTAATAAAAAAATATCCAAAAACTCTTCTGACTTAGCATAATCTAGAAATCCAAACCTTGTACCATGCAACCTGCTACAATAGATAATTGGTACTCTTCAAATCTACAACTTGCACTTCAGTAGCCCCCAGGATCAAACGGAATAATAAGGAATTTCCCAAACACTGGAGCATTATAATATCCACATGAGTATACATTTCCTGTTTCAATCAGCATCAAGCATTTCTCGTGTAAATATGCCACCCTTGGTTCAAATAGCACGCAATTACTATGCATACTCGAGTATCCATCCATATTCAATCTGCTTATGAATATCCTTAGAATCTCCTAGATCAAACACCATTGAGATCACATAGCATTGATGGGATCTGCAATATACTAGAGCTTCACCTAAAGCATAGTGCAACACCCACATCCCGTAAACTTTTGGCAACTTAAGCTCGTTACCAGAAAGCATTAAAAAATTTTGACTCCCTTTTACTGGCAGCAAGGACATTACTGACATAAGCATCAATAGGAATAATACCCAATTCCAGCCACATTTGGCACATTGTCCAAGGAAATAAAAAACCCTGTGCACTTTTTGCAGTATCAATGATGATTTAGGATCATCGCCCCCTCTAGCTTCATAGCCATCACAAAAAACCTTGGAAGTCTGTGGACCTGTATCATCAGAGGAATTTTTACATGTTGGTGTTTCAGCTTGACCATTAAAAACAACTTCAACCTGTAAATCTTCATCCATACATCCTCGAGAAAATAACCCTTGGAAGTCTCAACATTCATAAAAACCGTAGAAGTTATCTAATCATGCAGCCCATGTACAAGCATAGATGTAGAATCCCTATCAATAATTTGTTCACAATCAGCATGATCTAGGCAATCTTCATAATCATCCATGTCATACTTTGATTCCTCATCTGCATCCATGTTACTTAGCAATCCATCATAGCACTGTAAAGGCTCATCTAGCACCCCTTCTGAAGAGGTATACGCATCAAAAATCTCTTTTATTATGTCATGATCATCTCCTTCAAATCTAGCCAAGAAATCATCGATTATGGCATTTTCTTCTGTGATAACAACACCTGCAAACACATTGTTAGTAGCAATCATAGGTTCATTGACATTCTCAAGCTCATCCTATGCTAGGTCCACAATCTTGGTCACTTCATCAGCTATCGTGTATATAATAGCTTTATTGATGCAATCATTTGCAAAAAACATGTTGTCCTGATTAGCTATAGTGCTGCTAGTTTCAGTAATATCTTGTAGAGGCTCATCTGCTTGATGAAATCCTTCAGAATAACCCATGTCAAGGTCAGCAGCTTGTGAACCACTTGATGAATAGTCTACGTCTTCACTGGGACCATTATTGGAGGTGGCGTCCATGCAAGCAATATTTGAAATAAATTCGTAAAATTTATTTCAGCATTAAATTCATTGTTTACCTTTTCTTTGTTGCTCAAAATATGCTCTTCTAAAACTGAATCTGCTACTTCCAATTCCTCATTTTCTTTGCCTTTGCTTCTTTGAAGTTCTTGCAGAAAATGTGTTCCCAAAATTCATCATAGTTGAGGAACTACATCTGATCCCCTTCACCTTTGAATGAACCTCGCTTCATTCAGTAATCTCTTTTATTTCCAGATCTAGAATCGTTGAGCTTTCTTAAATAAATTCCTCTATAAAATAGTCCCACCGTGTGGGATATGCTTCGGCCAGTTCTTGAACCTGCTTTTTAAAATCTAAGTTTACAACCTCTTCAAACGATGCAATCATCCAATTTTTTGGAACATTTTGGCTCTTCATCTTGGCTTCATAACATGCAGTAAAACCTTCTGGATCATATCCTTGAAAAACATGATACTGCTCCCATACAGCAGTAAGTGCCATCTCTACTGCATCATCAGTCTGCTTTTCCATCTGCATGGCTTTCGCTCCCTGCAGACATCCCTCAACTAATTCTAGCATTTTTGGTACTTTTGAACTTGCTAGGTTTTTATCAAATCCATTGGAATTGAAATCATCAATAAATTGCTTCAATTGTTTTTGCATCTTTATCTTTACCTCCCATCTCGGCTTGTTTTGCGTCGAGTTCACCAATGAATATTGGGGGATATGGGTTCAAAACGTGATCTGGGTAGGCGTGGGGCCTATGGCTGTGGGGGGGTGCAAAAGAGAGAGAACGGATCAACAGATGCAAATGGCTCTGATAATCACTGTAATCTTCAATCAATCGATTCAATATCTGAGTACAATGTAATTGGTAGCCAAGGCGAGCTATTAGCAGCATCAACACTTGCTTCATGACAAAAAATCTTCAGCTAATGATTATGCTGAAAAAACTCCTCTGTGTTGGCCTTTGTGCTTTCCTCTTGCTTATGATCCACGAGAGAGAGAGAGAGAGAGAGAGAGAGAGAGAGAGAGAGAGAGAGAGAGAGAGAGAGAGAGAGAGAGAGAGAGAGAGAGAGAGAGAGCACTCCCCTTGCCTTGATTTTCCTACTCTCAAGGGAGAGAGTTCCCTCTTCCTTATGCTTGACTTATGCTCGACTAGAGAGAGTCACTTCGTAATTGCTCATCTACGAAAGAGAGAGAGAAACTCCTTGCTTGCCTTGCCTTGAGCTTCCCTCTTGCTTCCTTAGGTCGAATCCCTTGCTCATACACAAGAGAGAGAAATCTTTCTTCAATGATTTTTCTATTGCTTATACCTAGTTCTGAGAGCAAGAGAGAGAAATCCCTTTACAAACTTCTATTGGGATTTAGGCCAACTCGACATACATCCCACTTATTACTAACCCATCTCCTAACTTAACCATATATACACTTATTCTTCAATACAAAGAGAATAAGGAGCTGCAACAGCTGTGGGCTCCACCCAACAGTAGGTCTCTCTCTCTCTCTCTCTCTCTCTCTCTGCTCTCGCACTTGCACTTGCACACGCTTCCCACGGCACCTTCAACTGGTATTAGAGAAATGTTTGTGCTTGCCGTTTTTGCGTCCACGTGCACACGCACTTTTAAAAGTGCAAACAGGTTTCCGATCTCGGCATCGGCATTTTCAGCATTGCGAGAGCATTTCCACCAGGTGTCCTAGGCTTTTACCCCCCTTTTGAAGTTGTTCGTGCAGTCAAAAGCTTCATCCGAGCTATGCTTCACGAGTTGTATTTTTCAACTCCACTTTTTCTCCAGGTATAAGTACCGGGTACAGGACACAGGTGCAAGTTGTTCAAAGACTATTTTGGGATTGTATATAGCCGTTTTATGGCTATTATGTGTTATTGAGACGGTGTTTATGGGCTAATTAGGAGCACTTTTTGGCATCAACATTGTCTCGGGTTTTTCAAGCATCCATCTCCTAACAGGTTCTTGCATATATATAGGACATCCAAGTTTATTACAGGTTGTAGTGTTTTGCATTAGCACAGATTTCAGTGGGAGTACTTGATGCACATATGCATTGTTTTGGAACTTTTGATAGTGCTTGAGCTCTTTTGAGAGTGGTTTTACTCCCCGCAGGAATTTTTTTACTGCTTTCACATCTTGTTTGGTGCCTGTTTGAGCCCATATACTGCACCTTGAAAGATTGTTGACAGTGGAAGTACGTTGAGTTGCAAAAACTTCCATATGTGCCTTTTGTGGAGCCAATTTGGCCTGTTTCTCATAGTCCCGGCCGTTTGTGAGACTCGGTTCGAAAGCCCTTTCTGAGACTGGGCTGGTTTCTTGTCTGCGTAACCTTTTGTGAGGGTCGATACAGTGAGGTTCTCTTCAATTGGGGGATTCTCGAATGGTGAGATCCTTTCGGTGATACAGGTTGTTGGAGTACCCCTTTTTCGTGGCCTTGCCATAGGACATGTATAGAGAGGGCTAGGTGCATTTGACGCCGTGTTGGCAGTCTTGGGTCAACTTTTGATTTTTTATTTTTATTTTTGCAGAGTTAGTGGTTGATGCCCCTGTCTTATGCTCTGAGAGCATTCATTTTGATGCGTTATTGATCTCTTGTGACAATTTTGGATTGAGATTCTATCAGTTTTTTTGGGGAAAATCTGCCGAATTTTTTTTCATAATTACAAGTGTTTATTGCCAAATTATCTTTAGCTTGCAGCCATGTCATCTAGCACTGAAAAGGATATTTACAATATCCAAAAATTTGATGGGATGAATTTTGTTATCTGAAAAGAGTAGATTCAAGATGTTCTCATACAAAAAGGCCAGCTAGATCCTATCTTGGAGCACCCAGAGGGTGAGTATACAGATGTTGAGTGGGAGAGACTTGATGCTAAGGCCAAATCTACCCTCTGTTTGCATTTGGCCGAATTTGTGTACTTTACTATAGCTGGAGAAAGGACTGCTAGAGATGTATGGGATAAGTTCTGTTCCAGACCTACCAATTTTTATCACCATAATATCTTTAGCTTGCCATCATGTCATCTAGCGGTGAAAAGTATATTTACAATATCCGGAAATTTGATGTGACAAAATTTGCTATCTAGAAAGAGCAGATTCAAGATGTTCTCATACAAAAAGTCTAGTTGGATCCTATCATGGAGCACCCGGAGGGTGAGTATACAGATGTTGAGTGGGAGAGACTTGATTCTAAGGCAGACTCTACCCTCCGTTTGCATTTGGCCGAGTCTGTGTACTTTACTATAGTTGGAGAAATGACTGCTAGAGATGTATGGGATAATGATGTACAATGATGTCCTTGCGAGTCTGTTTATCGAGGAGATTTGTAGGAAATCTCTCGAGGGCAAGAAGGATGGTGATGCGTATGTTGCTAGTGATAGACAGAGGGGTCGCACTCAAAGTCATGCCAAAAGCAAGGAACGTGGGGCTCACGTAGTAATTCTCGGGGTTCTATGCGTAATGTCAAGTGTTATCACTGCCATAAAAAAGGGCATGTGAAGAAGGATTGCAGGAAATCACTGCAAAGCAAGAAGGATAAACAATCCGGTGACACTTCTAAGTCTGATGATTCAAACAAGGGCAAAACAAAGTTAGAGGAGATCAATGTGCTAGAGTCTTCAAATTATCCAATTGTAGAGACTCTTCTTGCGGTTGTTATGCCACTTACCTCTGACGTATTGGTCTTCCTAGCAGATCTACCTGTCGTGGCTCTTGTTTATAGAAGATGCACAATATGCTTAGAGTTGGATAGTACACTCTGGTGCGCGTCTCTATGTGACACCACATAGAGAGTGGTTCTCTACTTATTCTCACTCTTGTGGCAAAGTGAGACTTGGTGATGGTTATGAACTAGATATTGAGGGTGTCAAAAATGTCAAATTGCATCTATGGAATGGCACGCGCTTTACTCTATATAATGTAAGACATGTGCCCAACTTGACTAAAAGTTGTTTTCTGTTCAGCTTGATGATTTGGGCTACAACACCACATTTGGCAATGGTTCATGGATAGTATGCAAAGGTAATCTTGTTGTACTCAGAGGTCAGAAGCATGGTACCTTGTATTCCATGCATGTGTCAGATGTTGGTCATGATTATATATCTGTAGGCGAGCTGCCGTCTACTGAGTTGTGGCATTTCCAGCTAGGTCATATTAGCCAAAAAGGAATGAGAACTCTGTCTTTTTTTGGCTACTTACATGTCTTGTCTTATGTTGACTTTCTTGTTTTGTGAACATTGTATCTATGGCAAACAGACTAGATCCGTCCACTTACCATTGGGTCAAAAGAGAGTTGAACCTCTAGATTTAGTACATAGTGATGTTTGTGGTCCTATGTCAACCAAACATCTAGGGAGGGCCAGCTATTTTGTGACATTCATACATGAATCTACTCAAAAGGTGTGGGTCGCACAGCATGCTTGAACTGATTACAAGGACATAAGATCCTCGTTGAGAGATAGGTGTTTCGGTTGGACGGCCCCACATCCTCGTCACTACTTATAATGAGGGTAAACCTCTTATAACCTGGACAACAAATTTAATCTTCTATTGGAATTCTCCGTCTTTTATCTCTCTCTCTCTCTCTCTCTCTCTCTCTCTCTCTCTCTCTCTCTCTCTCTCTCTCTCTCTCTCTCTCTCTCTCTCTCTCTCTCTCTCTCTCTCTCTCTCTCTCTCTCTCTTCACACTGTAAACTACCTCACATTCTC
Organism: Adiantum capillus-veneris; assembly: GCF_014529385.1. Classification (NCBI taxonomy): domain Eukaryota; kingdom Viridiplantae; phylum Streptophyta; class Polypodiopsida; order Polypodiales; family Pteridaceae; genus Adiantum; species Adiantum capillus-veneris. The sequence goes on along the minus strand of NC_140960.1, from coordinate 262,529 downwards.
TAGTCATGCATGTCCAATCCCCACACACCTCGGTCTAGAGGTGCACAGAGATCAGAACCACCGGGTTATAGTCTCGTCTTTATTGGTCAATGCCTATATTTGTGGGTACAAGAAATCTACACACCCACGTCTACATGATAGTGCATGTAGTGGACACAACCCCTTTGCCTCTTCTCTAGTTGTAGCATTTCACAGCATCTTAACATCTTTTCACAGTAGATCTTTGTTCGAGGGATTACTTAACACATTACATGTTGGCCTCCAATCTGAGTATGCTGTTGAAAGCTTTCTAGCTTAAGGTCGCATCCATAGAGACGAAGAGAGGGATCACATCTAACTCTAATTTTTTTACCGTAATCTCAAAGGTAGACTCTAATGTAAAAACTCAATCCAAAATCTAATCTTAAATCTAACCTAATTGAACATGTGGTGATTCGCTCCATTGAAGGGTAAAAGACATACCAATGGGGCTACTAGCTGTGCAGATGTGAATGGACCTAACTTCATAACATGATTTTAAATTTCAAATTCGTCGTTTGCTCTCTCTCTCTCTCTCTCTCTCTCTCTCTCTCTCTCTCTCTCTCTCTCTCTCTCTCTCTCTCTCTCTCTCTCTCTCTCTCACAATATAATCTTCTATTGGCATCCTCCGTCTTTTATCTCTCTCTCTCTCTATCTCTCTCTAAAAAAAGGTAGTCCATCAAACATAAATCTAGATCTAATTTAATCTTAAACTCAAAATAAACCTAAATCTAATCTAATCTAACGTAAATCTAAATCTAACGTAAATCTAAATCTAACATAAATAAACCTAAATCTAACCTAATCTGACCTAAATAAACCTAAATCTAATCTAACGTAAATCTAAATCTAACCTAATTTTAAACTCAACATAAACATAAATCTAAATGTAATCTAATGTAATATAATTTAAATTTTAACATAATCTCTTTCTCTCTTTGTTTTCTTCCCGTACCTCTCTCTTTCGTCTTCTCCCCCCTCTCTCTCTCTCTCTTTGGTTTTTTATTCTCTCTCTCTTTCTCTTTGTTCAACAGGTCTTGAGTTCAACTCCTCGTCGGCTAGATCAGAGTGTATTTTTAGTGTATTTTTTAATCGCGCTAAAAAGTGGGAGAAAAGAGGTCACAGTAATCCCCTCCCCCCCCCCCCCCCCCCCCCCCCCCCCCCCCCCCCCCCCCTCTCCCTTTCCCCGAGCCACCTCCCTTACCTTCTCACTAGGTAAGAGGCCATTAAGAGGTGTAAGGCTACCTTGTCCCCCTACTTTTTTGAGGGTATAGAGTGTGTCCACCACCCTCTTCCTATTGGTTGGACTCTAATTAACCTTAATCCCAAAGGGCCCCTAGAGGGTTCATATTTTTCTTATTGAATTATGGAAAACCTGCTTAGTGGACCCGCCAGACTCAAGTGCTCCAGTTAATGATGCACATGGCTTGATCATCTTTAGGGAATCCTGTCAAGCTCAAGTATGCCTTAGTCTGTCTACACACGGAATGGTCGTCAAGTCCTTTACTTCAAGTTTTGGTAGCAGAACCAACTCAAAAGATGTGAAGATACTTCATCAATTGTCCAAATAAGTCAATTGGAAGCCAGCCATGACACATGTAATGTTAATGAAAACATAATCAAAAACTCTTCTGACTTAGCATAATCTAGAAATCCAAACCTTGTACCATGCAACCTGCTACAATAGATAATTGGTACTCTTCAAATCTACAACTTGCACTTCAGTAGCCCCCAGGATCAAATGGAATAATAAGGAATTTCCCAAACACTGGAGCATTATAATATCCACATGAGTATACATTTCCTGTTTCAATCAGCATCAAGCATTTCTCGTGTAAATATGCCACCCCTGGTTCAAATAGCACGCAATTACTATGCATACTCGAGTCTCCATCTATATTCAATCTGCTTATGAATATCCTTAGAATCTCCTAGATCAAACACCATTGAGATCACATAGCATTGATGGGCTCTGCAATATACTAGATCTTCACCTAAAGCATAGTGCAACACCCACATCCCGTAAACTTTTGGCAACTTAAGCTCGTTACCAGAAAGCATTAAAAAATTTTGACTCCCTTTAACTGGCAGCCAGGACATCACTGACATAAGCATCAATAGGAATAACACCCAATTCCAGACACATTTGGCACATTGTCCAAGGAAATAAAAAACCCTGTGCACTTTTTGCAGTATCAATGATGATTTAGGATCATCGCCCCCTCTAGCTTCATAGCCATCACAAAAAACCTTGGAAGTCTGTGGACCTGTATCACCAGAGGAATTTTTACATGTTGGTGTTTCAGCTTGACCATTAAAAACAACTTCAACCTGTAAATCTTCATCCATAGCATCCTCGAGAAAATAACCCTTGGAAGTCTCAACATTCATCAAAACCGTAGGAGTTATCTAATCATGCAGCCCATGTACAAGCATAGATGTAGAATCCCTATCAATAATTTGTTCACAATCAGCATGATCTAGGCAATCTTCATAATCATCCATGTCATCCTTTGATTCCTCATCTGCATCCATGTTACTTAGCAATCCATCATAGCACTGTAAAGGCTCATCTAGCACCCCTTCTGAAGAGGTATACGCATCAAAAATCTCTTCTATTATGTCATGATCATCTCCTTCAAATCTAGCCAAGAAATCATCGATTATGGCATTTTCTTCTGTGATAACAACACCTGCAAACACATTGTTAGTAGCAATCATAGGTTCATTGACATTCTCAAGCTCATCCTATGCTAGGTCCACAATCTTGGTCACTTCATCAGCTATCGTGTATATAATAGCTTTATTGATGCAATCATTTGCAAAAAACATGTTGTCCTGATTAGCTATAGTGCTGCTAGTTTCAGTAATATCTTGTAGAGGCTCATCTGCTTGATGAAATCCTTCAGAATAACCCATGTCAAGGTCAGCAGCTTGTGAACCACTTGATGAATAGTCTACGTCTTCACTGGGACCATTATTGGAGGTGGCGTCCATGCAAGCAATATTTGAAATAAATTCGTAAAATTTATTTCAGCATTAAATTCATTGTTTACCTTTTCTTTGTTGCTCAAAATATGCTCTTCTAAAACTGAATCTGCTACTTCCAATTCCTCATTTTCTTTGCCTTTGCTTCTTTGAAGTTCTTGCAGAAAATGTGTTCCCAAAATTCATCATAGTTGAGGAACTACATCTGATCCCCTTCACCTTTGAATGAACCTCGCTTCATTCAGTAATCTCTTTTATTTCCAGATCTAGAATCGTTGAGCTTTCTTAAATAAATTCCTCTATAAAATAGTCCCACCGTGTGGGATATGCTTCGGCCAGTTCTTGAACCTGCTTTTTAAAATCTAAGTTTACAACCTCTTCAAACGATGCAATCATCCAATTTTTTGGAACATTTTGGCTCTTCATCTTGGCTTCATAACATGCAGTAAAACCTTCTGGATCATATCCTTGAAAAACATGATACTGCCCCCATACAGCAGTAAGTGCCATCTCTACTGCATCATCAGTCTGCTTTTTCATCTGCATGGCTTTCGCTCCCTGCAGACATCCCTCAACTAATTCTAGCATTTTTGGTACTTTTGAACTTGCTAGATTTTTATCAAATCCATTGGAATTGAAATCATCAATAAATTGCTTCAATTGTTCTGGAATCTTTATCTTTACCTCCCATCTCGGCTTGTTTTGCGTCGAGTTTACCAATGAATATTGGGGAATATGGGTTCAAAACGTGATCTGGGTAGGCGTGGGGCCTATGACTGTGAGGGGGTGCAAAAGAGAGAGAACGGATCAACAGATGCAAATGGCTCTGATAATCACCGTAATCTTCAATCAATCGATTCAATCTCTGAGCACAATGTAATTGATAGCCAAGGCGAGCTATTAGCAGCATCAACACTTCGATTAACTGAAAAATAGGATTTTAAGCTCCCTTTACATGATTACGCGGGCCGTTAACGGCTCCAAAATTGATCAACATGACAAAAAATCTTGAGCTAATGATTATGCTGAAAAAACTCCTCTGTGTTGGCCTTTGTGCTTTCCTCTTTCTTATGATCCACGAGAGAGAGAGAGAGAGAGAGAGAGAGAGAGAGAGAGAGAGAGAGAGAGAGAGAGAGAGAGAGAGAGAGAGATAGATAGATAGTTCTATTATCGTCCTGGGAGGTCAAATATGACCTATGGGACCAAATGAACATGTCACGTGGTGTGAGTGGAGTTCATAAGTGACTCTCGATGCTCAAAAATGGCTGAAATGAGCGTCGCAATAGAGAGTCCACATCGTGGTTGGGAGAGGAAGGTATGTAGGGAGAGCTCATGGCTGAATATATGGGGAAAAGAGGACCTAATGTGGTCAAAAGCTGAGCACTCAAGTAGTGTGTGGTACTCACTCTCTCGCACTTGACGAGGGCATAAGGTGCAAAGTCGATGACACTCCTCGCCAGTGCCCCAACGTCTTGTCTCGCAACGTAGAGAATGGGAGCTAAGACGAATGGAGGCAATGGTGCGGATCGCACTCAACGGGATGGGCTCAAGGATGTAGGAATGGGTTCGGTTACCTCGTTCCGAGAAGAAGAGAGATTTGTAGTTTGGGGCAACGTGTGTGGTGTAATGGCTGAAGCGAGAACCTCCGGATTTCTCCCCAGCCATGATACATTGGCGTTGTAAGAAGGCCTCATTAACTTGGGAGTCGATCGACGCATCCTTGACCAAGTGACATGCATCCCATCTTCCAAACCATTTCTTGATATCAAGCATCCACCCCGAACTTAGTATTTTGCTCTTGCATGTCTTTTGAACCTTTTGACTTGCTTCATATGCGATTCTAGGAAGTCGATGCAAAGGGCTACGTTGTGTCTTACGCATGTACTCCACAACCCTTTCCATGCCCAAGACCTCAATGGGAAGCGATCCGGACTCAAGAAGTAAGAGCATGTAGGGTGTTTGTGTCTTGACTTGGAGAAAGTTGGTGAGAAAACGCTTTTGGACATTCTCAAACTCTTTCCAAGTAGACTTCCCGATGCTTCCACCCCACACCTCCACTCCATAAAGAAGCACCGGTGTCACCAATGTGTCAAAGAGGTACTTTTTGAGAGCCCAACACTTGATCTCTCCTGCATTGCACATGTTCTCAAATGCATAATAAGCCCTCTTTCCGGCTTCCAAGCGACGCATTGCACAATCCTTCCATTTATGATTGGATGGAACCTCAAGGCCAAGGTACTTGAAGTGATCTACCTCAAAGGAATGGGTTGTAATGTATATGAGGATCGCACTCTTATGCAACAAAATGTACGTCGCAAAGCATACGAGGAAAGAAGCAAGAAGGTTAAGGTATCATCTCAAGAAGAAAAGGCACTTGAGGAGGATGCAAGTCCACCCAACAAATAGGGACACATGATCTATGAGACCAACTCACGCTTGCGAATAAGCTTTTGGAATTGTAACGGGTATCCATGGAATGCGGGAATTGGCATTGATGAGCTTACCAATGACTCCGATGTGATACTTCTTGTCGAAACATGGGAGCATGATGCGCAACGAATTCTTAGATTTGACAAATACGATGTGCATTCTTTGATGTGGGCCAAAAATGCAAAGCAACGAAGAGGCCAAGGAGGCGTAGCATGTATGACCAAAAAGGGTTTAAAAGATGTTTCCATTGTCAAAGAAGATAAGTATAAACGCTACTTATGGCTGAAAATCAGCCCACCAAATGGTCAAGTCATGTTTGTGGCCGACTGCTACATTCCTCACTATGACTCCAACTTTTATGCTCGCTTGAATATGGATAGAGATCAGCCCTTTGTTGAACTAGAGGAAGACATTTCTCATTACAAGGATCAAGGTGAAGTCATTGTTTTTGGAGACATGAATGCTCGCACAAATATGTTACAACACGACACACAACAAGTCGACATGCCGCATGTCTCAAGAAGAGTGGATGACTCATACATGTATAATCGAAGTTCTAAGGATGCAAAAGAAGTGGATCACTATGGAAAGTCACTTCTACATATGTGCAATAGTACCGGAATGCTCATTGCAAATGGTGTATCTCTATGGCAAGGCACCAATGACTTTACATGTAGAAAGCACAATGGTGCTAGCGTGATTGACTATATGTTGTTCTTAGAAGCCACTCTAGAATGCATACAAAGCTTTACACTTGGTGAATGGAATCCGGAATCGGATCATAGGATGTTATGTATTGACCTCAAGTGTGGTAAACGGCCCGAGCATGTAGCCTCCAATCATGATGTGAATCATTTGTACCTACGTCTAGACTTCAAACGAGCACTTATATATGCTGATATGGTGGACCAAATGTTAAGCATGATAGAGCATCAAGGGAGCTCAACATTAGAATGCAAGTGGAAAGTTTTCAAAGAAGTAATTTTCTCTTGTGCGAAGGAATGCTTTTCGGCGAAACACATGTCTTGCAAAAGGTCTAAGAAGGGTAGCACCAAGAAGAAATGGTTTGACATGGAATGTAGTCAAGCCCGAAAACACTTGCTAAGATTGGATGCAATCAAAGACAAGGAAGTTTACTTGGAATGTTCACACATATACAAAGCACTTGTTCAAAAGAAGAGGAGAAGGTGGGAAGTCGAAAAACAACTTCTTTTAGCACAAGAGAAAGCACATGCATGTGGCAAGTTTTGGCAAAATCTAAAAGGCAAGCGCGTTGAGAGCTTTGGTGACTTGACTCTTGAGGATATGTATATGCATTGTAAGAACCTCTATGAGCAACCCAATGTTGATAAGATGGAGGGTTGTAGCTCCCTTCCATTTATGTCTCCCTTCTTTACCATTGAAGATGTATGCCGCGCGCTTGAGAAACTTGCTACTCGCAAGGCAGGTGACCTTCAAGGTGTCAAGGCTGAAATGATTAAATGGACAAGCAAGAAAACACGATATTGGATATGCGATATGTTTAACCTTGCACTTCAGTATGGCATGCCTCATGATTGCAGTGCAAATTGGATCAAACCTTTGCACAAAGGAGGAGATGTAAACAATGTGAACAACTATCGCACTATAATGGTTGGTTCTTTGATGGCAAAGTTATTTGGATGTATCATGGAGATGAAGATAAGTGAATGGGCTGAAAAGAATGGCAAACGTGCGCTTGGCCAAGCAGGTTTTCGAAAGCATCATAGCACTATTGATCACCTTGTCACTCTTCGAGTTCTTATGGAAGCGTCTCGATTGAAAGGAAAAAAGTTGTATTGTTGCTTTGTGGATTTCAAGAAAGCTTTTGACATGGTACCGCGAGGAAATCTTTGGAGACGTATGCAAAGCCTTCAAGTGCCGAGAGAATTTATGCATGCAGTCTTTCGCATCTACCAAAAAGTGATATGTCGATTACGTATGGGAGATGGAATTTCAGAATTTTTTGCAAGCACTATTGGTGTCAAACAAGGATGCCCACTTTCCCCAACCCTCTTTGGGCTACTCATTGATGAATTGGAATACATGGTTCTTGATTTTATGTAGCAAGAAGGCATAGAAGAGGTTAAGATTGGAAATGCGGTGATCATGCTTTTGCTTTATGCTGATGATGTAGTGCTCTTGGCACATACCTTAGAAGATGCACAAAAGCTTATGAGTGTCTTGGAACGCTTTTGCCTACATAGCGGGCTGATCGTGAATGGATCCAAAACCAAGATTATGCTTGTAAAGACCCTCAATGACGAAAATCCATGCATTGTATACAACAATGAGAAACTTGTAGATCCAACCATTGTCAAGGATGATCTTTCTCTTTACCTCATCAACCATGGTACATACAATAGGTCTTTCTCCCGAGCGAGGGACTCCTTGTTTTCCAACTCGATGTGCACCATAAGCCATGATTCCTGACATGCCAAAGTGTGTAGCAAAAAACTCTTCAATAGCAACCGCAAGAGATTGGGGTGTTTCCATGCTTTCCTCCTTGATTCCACGAATGACGATGTTCTTTGAGCGTTTTTGTCGTTCTTGCAATTCTTGAGTGTCCACATTCTCTACATTCTTCGCTTGGACAACGGCTTGCGTGATAGGAGATGTAGAAACCACATTATCCTTACATATATCAGCCCATGATTTGGATGCATTTCTCATCTCACATACATCATGTCGTATTGTATCTATCGTTTCCTCTTTCAATACATGATCACTCTCAACTTTGCTCAAGCGCTCTTTCACTACATTCATGTCAACAAGAGAGCGTTTACATTCTTGAACTTCATTCTCAAGATGCATCAAGCGTGTTGTTTGCATTTCAAGAACCTTCTTGAGGTGCTCATTCTCCACAACAAGAACTCTTAAAGTACCATTCTCCATTGCAAGTGCGCGCAACTCTTCACCTTGCTTGTTGACGGTTTCTTGTAACGAGATCAAGTAAGCCATGATCATTGCTTCCGTTGTTGTAGACGATGTGGTTGGATTAGCATCCAAATTCCTTGGAGATTTTGCATCATTCTCCATGGCGAGTGTGGCTTTTCCACCCTTGCGAGTTTTGTCTGACATTGCCTGCAAGTCGGCAACAAAAACGCAAAGTTTTGACAGTTTTTTCAGTTCTGAGATGCTGTTACAGCAAAGCCTTCCATTACACAGAAAAATTCTGTCTTTACATCAATGCGTAGAGGTCTTCGTGCTCTTCGATTGAGGCTATAGATCACATAAATCGGAGTTCGGATGAGCAAGTTATGGTCAAAAGAGTGAACTGCTGTCTACTAGGTCAAAAAACGGCTGAAAGGGAGAGAGAGAGAGAGAGAGAGAGAGAGAGAGAGAGAGAGAGAGAGAGAGAGAGACAAAGAGGAAGGGAAGGAAGGAGGAAGAAGAAGATAATTTTTATTGTCATAAGAACAATACGAATAGACATCAAAGATCTAATTGAAGAGTCTTGATCTCAATATCTGGAGAGAGAGAGAGAGAGAGAGAGAGAGAGAGAGAGAGAGAGAGAGAGAGAGAGCACTCCCCTTGCCTTGATTTTCCTACTCTCAAGGGAGAGAGTTCCCTCTTCCTTATGCTTGACTTATGCTCGACTAGAGAGAGTCACTTCCTAATTGCTCATCTACGAAAGAGAGAGAGCAACTCCTTGCTTGCCTTGCCTTGAGCTTCCCTCTTGCTTCCTTAGGTCGAATCCCTTGCTAATACACAAGAGAGAGAGAGAGAGAGATCTTTCTTCAATGATTTTTCTATTGCTTATACCTAGTTCTGAGAGCAAGAGAGAGAAATCCCTTCACAAACTTCTATTGGGATTTAGGCCAACTGGACATACATCCCACTTATTACTAACCCATCTCCTAACTTAACCATATATACACTTATTCTTCAATACAAAGAGAATAAGGAGCTGCAACAGCTGTGGGATCCACCCAACAGTAGGTCTCTCTCTCTCTCTCTCTCTCTCTCTCTCTCTCTCTCTCTCTCTCTCTCTCTCTCTCTCTCTCTCTCTCTCTCTCTCTCTCTCTCTCTCTCTCTCTCTCTCTCTCTCTCTGCTCTCGCACTTGCACTTGCACATGCTTCCCACGGCACCTTCAACTAGTATCAGAGAAATGTTTGTGATTGCCGTTTTTGCGTCCACGTGCACGCGCACTTTCAAAAGTGCAAACAGGTTTCCAATCTCGGCATCGGCAAATTCAGCATTGCGAGAGCGTTTCCATCAGGTGTCCTAGGCTTTTACCCCCCTTTTGAAGTTGTTCGTGCAGTCAAAAGCTTCATCCGAGCTATGCTTCACGAGTTGTATTTCTCAACTCCACTTTTTCTCCTGGAATAAGTACCGGGTACAGGACACAGGTGCAAGTTGTTCAAAGACTATTTTGGGATTGTATATAGCCGTTTTATGGCTATTATGTGTTATTGAGACGGTGTTTATGGGCTAATTGAGAGCACTTTTTGGCATCAACATTGTCTCGGGTTTTTCAGGCATCCATCTCCTAACAGGTTCTTGCATATATACAGGACATCCAAGTTTCTTACAGGTTGTAGTGTTTTGCATTAGCACAGATTTCAGTGGGAGTACTTGATGCACATATGCATTGTTTTGGAACTTTTGATAGTGCTTGAGCTCTTTTGAGAGTGGTTTTACTCCCCGCAGGAATTTTTTTATTGCTTGCACATCTTGTTTGGTGCCTGTTTGAGTGCATATACTGCACCTTGCAGTATTGTTGACAGTGGATGTACGTTGAGTTGCAAAAACTTCCATATGTACCTTTTGTGGAGCCAATTTGGCTTTTTTCTCGTAGTCCTGACCGTTTCTGAGACTCGGTTTGAAAGCCCTTTCTGAGACTAGGCTGGTTTCTTGTCTGCATAACCTTTTGTGAGGGTCGATACAGTGAGGTTCTCTTCAATTGGGGGATTCTCGAATGGTGAGATCCTTTCGGTGATACAGGTTGTTGGAGTACCCCTTTTTCGTGGCCTTGCCATAGGACATGTATAGAGAGGGCTAGGTGCATTTGATGCCGTGTTGGCAGTCTTGGGTCAACTTTTGATTTTTTATTTTTATTTTTGCAGAGTTAGTGGTTGATGCCCCTGTCTTATGCTCTGAGAGCATTCATTTTGATGCGTTATTGATCTCTTGTGACAATTTTGGATTGAGATTCTATCAGTTTTTTTGGGGAAACTCTGTCGAATTTTTTTCAAAATTACCAGTGTTTATTGCCAAATTATCTTTAGCTTGCAGCCATGTCATCTAGCACTGAAAAGGATATTTACAATATCCAAAAATTTGATGGGATGAATTTTGTTATCTGAAAAGAGTAGATTCAAGATGTTCTCATACAAAAAGGCCAGTTGGATCCTATCATGGAGCACCCAGAGGGCGAGTATACAGATGTTGAGTGGGAGGGACTTGATGCTAAGGCCAAATCTACCCTCTGTTTGCATTTGGCCGAATTTGTGTACTTTACTATAGCTGGAGAAAGGACTGCTAGAGATGTATGGGATAAGTTCTGTTCCAGACCTACCAGTTTTTATCACCATAATATCTTTAGCTTGCCATCATGTCATCTAGCGGTGAAAAGTATATTTACAATATCCGGAAATTTGATGTGACAAAATTTGCTATCTAGAAAGAGCAGATTCAAGATGTTCTCATACAAAAAGTCCAGTTGGATCCTATCATGGAGCACCCAGAGGGTGAGTATACAGATGTTGAGTGGGAGAGACTTGATTCTAAGGCAAACTCTACCCTCCGTTTGCATTTGGCCGAATCTGTGTACTTTACTATAGTTGGAGAAATGATTGCTAGAGATGTATGGGATAATGATGTACAATGATGTCCTTGCGAGTCTGTTTATCGAGGAGATTCGTAGGAAATCTCTCGAGGGCAAGAAGGATGGTGATGCGTATGTTGCTAGTGATAGACAGAGGGGTCACACTCAAAGTCATGCCAAAAGCAAGGAACGTGGGGCTCACGTAGTAAGTCTCGGGGTTCTATGCGTAATGTCAAGTGTTATCACTGCCATAAAAAAGGGCATGTGAAGAAGGATTGCAGGAAATCGCTGCAAAGCAAGAAGGATAAACAATCCGGTGACACTTCTAAGTCTGATGATTCAAACAAGGGCAAAACAAAGTTAGAGGAGATCAATGTTCTAGAGTCTTCAAATTATCCAATTGTAGAGACTCTTCTTGCGGTTGTTATGCCACTTACCTCTGACGTATTGGTCTTCCTAGCAGATCTACCTGCCGAGGCTCTTGTTTACAGAAGATGCGCAATATGCTTAGAGTTGGATAGTACACTCTGGTGCAGTCTCCATGTGACACCACATAGAGAGTGGTTCTCTACTTATTCTCACTCTTGTGGCAAAGTGAGACTTGGTGATGGTTATGAACTAGACATTGAGGGTGTCAAAAATGTCAAATTGCATCTAAGGAATGGCACGCACTTTACTCTATATAATGTAAGACATGTGCCCAAGTTGACTAAAAGTTGTTTTCTATTCAGCTTGATGATTTGGGTTACAACACCACATTTGGCAATGGTTCATGGATAGTATGCAAAGCTAATCTTGTTGTACTCAAAGGTCAAAAGCATGGTACCTTGTATTCCATGCATGTGTCAGATGTTGGTCATGATTATATATCTGGAGGCGAGCTGCCGTCTACTGAGTTGTGGCATTTCCAGCTAGGTCATATTAGCCAAAAAGGAATGAGAACTCTGTCTTGTTTTGGCTACTTACATGTCTTGTCTTATGTTGACTTTCTTGTTTTGTGAACATTGTATCTATGGAAAACAGACTAGATCCATCCACTTACCATAAGGTCAAAAGAGAGTTGAACCTCTAGATTTAGTACATAGTGATGTTTGTGGTCCTATGTCAACCAAACCTCTAGGGAGGGCCAGCTATTTTGTGACATTCATACATGAATCTACTCAAAAGGTGTGGGCATATCCTTTGAAACATAAGGATTAAGTTCTTCCTCTGTTCTAGAAATTTTTGGCACTCGTTGAGAAACAATTTGGCAAGAAACTCAAGAGGTTGCGGACTGACAACGGTTGAGAGTATGTCTCCAAGGAGTTTGATAATTTTTGTGCTAAAAGGTGGATTAAAAGTCAGTTTACTGCACCATACACACCAGCTCAGAATGGAGTTGTTGAGCGCATGAATCATACAATTCAGGAAAGAGTCACATGCATGCTCTCTATTTGAAATCTCACACAAGGTTTTTGGGCAAAAGCTGTCTTGACCGCAGTGCACATTATAAATTGTTTGCCTAGTACGCCATTGAATTATGAGATTCCAAAAGAGTTATGGTTTAAACGTAAGCCCCACAATGACCATCTATGTGTTTTTTTTTGTGAAGCTTATGTTCACGTGCCTAAACAACTTTGACAAAGCTAGAGCCAAAGTCACACAAATGTATTTTCATTGGATATGGTGCAGATGGAGAGATGGGATATCATCTTTGGCACCCAAAATCTCATCGATTCAAGAAGCCATGATGACGGATGATGTGGTGAAGTGGGAGCAGGCTACGGAATTTGAGTATAGCTTGATTCTGGCTAATGACACTTGGGACTTGGTAGAACTGCCAAATGATGCAAAAGTTTTACCTTGCAAATGGATTTACAAGAAGAAATCTACCTTAGGTGATCCAAATCCAAAGTACAAGGCTAAACTTGTAGCCAAAGGGTTCAGACAGCAAAAGGGAGTCGATTTTGATGAAATCTTCTCGCCTATGGTCAAGATGACAATGCTTAGAACCGTACTTGGTCTTGTAGCAATTGAGGAGATGGAACTTATCCAAATGGATGTGAAGACAGCATTTCTTCATGGGGATCTCAATGAGGATGTTTACATGCAACATCCTGAATGGTTTGTTCAAGAGAATGCATCTCGCGAGGAGCTAGTATGTAAGCTCAAAAAGGCACTTTATGGCTTAAAGCAAAGTTCAAGGTAGTGGTATCATAAATTTGATGCATGTATGAGGTCTCAAGGGTATAAAAGGAGCAAAGAGGATCACTACTTGTACACAAGAAAGCTAGATGATGGCTTGATGATCATTCTAGTTTTGTATGTTGATGACATGCTTATATCTGGGAAATCCATTGTGGAGATTGCCAACTTGAAGAAAATACTTACCAACAATTTTTCAATGAAAGATTTGGGGGATGCTACACACTTTCTTGGCATTTAGGTCTTCCATGAATACAAGAGACGACATCCCCGTGTTCCAAGATTTGATTTCTATGCTTATTCTTGAGGAGAAGAACCTTGACACATCTTCTTCTCATGGCAGAAATAATTCTGAACAAGCCTTCTATTCTAACTCCAACAGAGGTAGAGGTAGAGGTCGTGGTCGAGGCCCAAGGGGTTGCAGGGGCCAATTTCTGGAAGGCCAATCAAATCAAAACAATACACGTGGCAGGGGAAACCAGTCTCAAGGTAGGGGGAGTCAAAGAGGTCGTGGTGCAGGATCAAGCAGGCAGCAACATACTCCAGATAGAAGAGAATGTTGGACTTGTGGTGAAAGAGGTCACATGTCACGTGACTGTCCAAAGGGAAAAGCAAGTGGAAAGAGAGAACATGGCAACTATGCATCTACTAGCAGAGATGTAGATGACAGCAAAAACGAGCGCATGTTTGTTATGCAGCATGTAATGAATACAATGACTGCAGAGAATTCCACCCAAGATGATGTTTGGTATGTGGATTCAGGTGCCTCTAATCACATGACGTCTCGTGGAGAGTGGTTTAGAGATATGAGCAAACCAGATGTGTCAGGCTATGTGCAGACAGGAGATGACACAGCTCACCCCATTGCTCATGTAGGAGACATACCTCTAAATACGAAGAGTGGCAAATCAAAGTACTTAGCAGATGTACTTCATGTCCCAAACATTACAAAGAATCTTGTTTCTGTTGGACAAATGGTTGAGCAGGGTTTGCACATTCGTTTCAATCCGAATGGCTGTTATGTAGAAGATTTCCAGAATGGCTGCAAGCTAATCACAGAGAGCAAATGTGTGGTCAGAATGTTTACGCTAAATGTTTACGTTGAATGTAGACATGCCTGAGGTAAAAGCTGCATTATTTGCACAGGGCACAGGTGTTGTGGCTGATGTTGACATTTGGCACAAACGCATTGTCCATGTCAATGAGCAGAGATTGCGCAGCATGCAATCAAAACAGATTGTAAAAGGTTTGCCCAAATTCAAGGTGGATGGTATGCATAAAGTGTGTGCAGCATGCCAGTTTGGAAAACAGTCAAAGGGCTCATGTCCACATGAGCGCAATGTATGTAAAAAGCCACTTGAGGTGGTGCACACAGATGTTTGGGGTCCAACCAATACTGCAAGTATACATGGTTGCAGGTATTATGTCTCTTTCATTGATGACCATACAAGGAAAGTATGGGTCTACTTCATGCGTAACAAAAGTGAAGTGTTTGGTCACTTTCAAGACGTCAAAGTCATGATTGAGAAGGAGACAGATATGCAAATCAAGACATTGAGGTCAGATGGAGGGGGAGAGTACTTCTCCAATGATTTTTCAGATTTTCTGCGAATGCATGGTATACGTAGGCAGTTTACATGCAGATATACTCCACAACAGAATGGGGTCGCAGAAAGGAAAAACAGGCACATTGCAGAGGTTGCACGTGCATTGATGAATGAGAAGAACATGCCTCGTCATTTCTGGGCTGAAGCCGTAAATACAGTTGTGTACATTATGAAGAGGACACCTACAGCTGCGGTGCATGATGTAACACCTGAGGAAAAGTTTACAGGTACAAAGCCTGATTTGGCACACTTGAAAGTGTTTGGCTGCATAGATTACGTGCATGTACCAGATCAGTTGCGTAGGAAATTGGATCCTAAAGCAGAGAAATGTATTATTGTGGGATATTCCCTTGAACAAAAAGGGTACAGGTGCTACAATCCTACTACACGAGAATTACGAGTGAGCAGAGATGTAGTCTTTGATGAGATGAGCAGCTGGTACAGTAATGCACATGGCACTATTGGGGCTGATGTAAAAGATGATGTGGTTGTACAAAATGTGAGGCCACAGTCATAGGTTTTGGGTGGACCACAAGAGTCCTCTTCTCGTGGCTCTGTTGGGAAACCATGGAATGGTACTCTACGTACACATGTTACTCCACCAATAGGTACAGGGAATGTATCACGAAAAGGAAAGGAAAAGGTTGATGAACCTCCCTTTATGGTTGATGCATCATCAGGTTTTTCACATGTAGACATGGATTCAGATGGTTCTGAACAAAGTCTTGATGAGGAATTTGGAATTCCGGCTGTCAGGACACCTGGTGTAAGGAAAGTACAAGAAGATTCTAGAGGGAAAAGGAGTGACCCAGGACCGCGCAGATCTAATAGAGTCAGAAATCCAGTTCAAAAATTGACTTATGATGGGTATCTAGCCCATCACCAAGCCTACATGGCTAAGGTGATACAAGATGTGGAGCCCACATGTTTTGAGGATGCAGTTGGAAATGTGCATTGGGATGATGCAATGAATGAAGAGATGGATGCATTGGAAGCAAACGACACATGGGAGTTGGTGTCATTGCCAAGTGGCAAGAAAGCTATTGGTTGTAAATGGGTGTATAAAACCAAGCATAAGGCTGATGGTAACATTGAGCGTCACAAGGCAAGGCTGGTCGCAAAGGGTTATGCACAGACGTATGGCATAGACTATGAGGAGACCTTTGCTCCAGTGGCAAAGATGACGACTGTGAGAGCTATCATAGCAGTGGCTGCATCTAGAGGATGGATTATGCATCAAATGGATGTAAAGAATGCCTTCTTGAATGGTGAGTTGCAAGAGGAAGTGTATATGGATCAGCCACCTGGTTATGTCGATCCAGGTTACCCAGATTATGTATGCAGGCTTCTCAAAGCTTTGTATGGTTTGAAGCAGGGCTCTAGAGCATGGTATGACATGATTGCCAAGTATCTTGTCAGTATTGGGTTTAGGAGAGCTCATGCAGATCATTCAATCTATGTACGTGAGAGTGATGTGGGGATTGTGGTCATTACCATATATGTAGATGACCTTATTATTGTGGGTGACAATGCTATGGAGATTGACCATGTGAAGGGTCTTCTCAAACAGGAGTTTGAAATGAAAGATTTGGGCGAGTTGCGCTACTTTCTTGGCATTGAGGTGATCAGGACTCCAGAGGGTGTATGGCTGTCACAGAGACAGTATGCTTTGGACATGTTGTCAAAGTATGGTATGGCTGATTGTAAGCCGATTTCTATTCCCTTGGATGTGAATGCAAAGCTGAGTGCAGAGAAGGGTGATGTTGTTGAGGATGTCAACATGTACAGGAAGATGGTGGGTAGTCTAATCTACTTGACTATCACGAGGCCAGACTTGAGCTACACAGTAGGCTTGGAGAGTCAGTTCATGCAGCTTCCGAGGAAGCCACATTTGGATGGAGTACGACGCACACTTAGGTATGTGCAAGGGACTCTTAACTACGCATTGTTCTATGCAGCAGATGCACCATTAGCATTGTATGGGTATACAGATGCAGATTGGGCAGGTAGCATTGTTGATAGGAGATCTACGAGTGGATTCATGTTCTCTTTTGGGAGTGCTGGTGGACCAGCAGATTGTCATTCATTGTGACAACCTCAGCAGCATGCAGTTGGCTAGGAACCCAGTGTTCCATGCTAGGACCAAACACATAGAGGTCCATTACCACTACGTTCGAGAGCGAGTGTTGGCGGGCGACATCGACTTAGTCTACGTCAGCACAGAGGAGCAGATAGTGGATATCTTTACCAAGGCCCTCGGAGCTGAGAAGCTTCGACGTTTCCAGACTATGCTTGGACTCTGCGACATGCAGAGCAGAAGGGGGAGTGTTGAGATGTCGAGCTCTACACCTTGAGCTGGCATCCACTACGGGTCTTGGCCGCTTACGGCATTTACTCACTGGCGCGTTAGGTGACCGACACGGAGGATCTCTGCCAGTGATTCTACAGCTGGACTACACTTATAGTGCCAGCCTAGTACGCTTCTAGCGAGTTCACACTTAGTGACCACATGTACATATGTGCTACTTTTCAGCTTTAGCACTTAGTCATTTTGTACTCTCTTTTTCTGTGAAGAAGAAGAAGAAGCTTTCCATCTCTGTGTGCTTTGTGCTTGTCTTGTGTAGCTCTCTTGCATCCTCATTCTTTACACCGATATATGGCAAATCCTCGCAGCAAGCATTGAGAAGTAGTGAAGCACATTCTTAGGTACCTCAAAGGTATGGTCGGTAGGTGTTTACGCTTTGGGAACAGTGATGCATACATCGTGGGTTATGCGGATGGAGACTACGTGGGTTCTGTTGACAATAGGAGATCGACATCTAGCTATGTCTTCATATTTGCTGGAGCAACAGTATCTTGGAGGTCATGTCTTCAAGATCGTACGTCGTTTTCCACTACGGAAGCAGAGTACGTTGCATTGTCGGGTGCAAGTAAAGAGGCTGTATGGTTATCTCACATGGTCAAAAATCTTGGCATTGATGAGACTCCAGTGATATATTGTGATAGTTAGAGTGCTCTTGCATTGGCAAGGAATCCCATGTTTCACTCCAAATCGAAACACATTGAAGTCAGGTATCATCTCGTGAGGGATCTCTTGGCCAAAAATCTCATTGATTTGGTCAAGGTACACACTGACGACAACCTAGCAGATGCTTTGATGAAAGGCTTAGCTTTGGAGCGGTTTACACATTGCATTGAGTTGATGGGTATGGGTTGAAGCCACTAGATTGCTTCACGATTGTACATACCAGGTCACTTGGGCTGCGTTGGCCTTCAAGTGGGAGTTTGATGGGATTCAGGCCAACTGGCCAGACATCCCACTTACTACTAACCCATCTACTAACTTAACCATATATACACTTATTCTTTAATACAAAGAGAATAAGGAGCTGCAACAGGATAACGTTGTTGTGCACTCCACCCAACAGCAGGTCTCTCTCTGCTCTCGCACTTGCACTTGCACATGCTTCTCGCAACACCTTCAGCTTCCTTGGTTGGAGAATGAGAGAGATGCTCCTTACTTCCTTGCTTCACAAGCTCCCCCCTTCCTCCTTGTTCGTTCATGCCCTCCTTCACTATAAGGGGGGGGGGGGGGAGAGAGAGAGAGAGAGAGAGAGAGAGAGAGAGAGAGAGAGAGAGAGAGAGAGAGAGAGAGAGAGATCACCTTCCACGTTCATGCTACTACAACTATCCTCGTTCTTTTCTCCTTTACCCACATGTACTCCTCCTTTGGAGATAGAGAGAGAGAGAGAGAGATCCCACTACTCCCCATCCCCTACTCGTTCCTCCTTTCTATTTTTAGGCTCATCCTCTTTTTTTGTTGTCATGCCACTGTGACAAGGCATGTGATGCCCCTAAACCCTAAACCCTAAACCATTCTTAAAGAGGTACCAGCTTGCAAAGCCATGTCATGAGCTACACCATAGTTTTGAAGAACCCCTCATAATATTTCTTGCACAACATATTGTTTCCCATACATTTCTATGAATACATATAGGATGTCCCATCATCGGACATATACATTAGACACTAGTTTTTGCTTCCACCTATGCACCTTGAGTGGACTACAGCAAGAAAACCAATGTTCCATCATACTACCTTCATATATTTGTTGCTCTCTTATTTTAATATCTATGAGAAAATAATCCTTTCAGTACTTTATTAATATTTCCCATGCTATTCACTATTTCATAATGCGCTTATCTCAAAGGCACTTTTTTTCCATTAGGTTTTTCTCCTTTGGTCATCCACGTATTAGACCCTAATTTAGATCCTCATCATTCTACTTCTCTTGTACATACTCATAATAAATAAACAACAACCTTGCCATTATGCTGCTACATGGACAAATGCAACATCATCTCTCACATCAAACAACTTCGGACCAATGAAGATGTTGTAGCAAATTGAACCTCTTCAACAAATTTAATGACAAATGAAGATGATCAGCCCATCAACAACCAATCAAAACCTTCCATTGCCTCCACGGACACTTCTCAATAGGGACCGAGGACGGGCACTAAAATCGGAAGGGGGAAATGTTAACTGAGCCGACGTCAGTTAACAGGATCTGCTAAAGATTGAAGCCTTATGAATGCACATCGAAGATGAATATGAAGAAGTAGTGCAGATTGGATCACACACTTTTCATATTTTTCCAAAATGACCATGTAATATAATTTTCCGATTGATTTAGACATTGTGATAATTGTAACATGTTACGGGCTCAATAAGAGTTCCAAGATGTAGCAAATAGGTCAGTTAGTGTACCTAAGTTGCAGATACAGTAAGTTGTGGAGACTCAAAGGTCTTGGGCTCCCGACATTACAAATTTTAGACCTTGACTAAGGTATAAAAGCCAAATTTGTAAAGTTTTGATTAAGTTTTGGATAAGAAATACACAGCGTAAGTTAACGACGCTCACTTTTTTCCTTCGCATGCTTCCCACTTCCTTGTCGGTTGTCACATTGTAGTGTCGTCTGTTGTGTTGCAACCACAAGTAAGAGCTCTACGCATTGATGTAAACATATATGTAGGGAGGCATTGTAGCAAAGACCTAATCGCAACCCACACAAAATTATCAAATCCGTGGATTGGCAACTTGGCTAGGGCATGGAAGCACAAGCATTGGATGAATAGAAATAGAGGAATCAAGAGAATACCTCACCAATGCAAGTAGAGATTAGCCATGGCAAGACTAACTCTAAACATACTCTAATCACTAATCAATCAACTTCTACACAAATCAAGTCCATCGAAGTCCGACTTGCCAATCTTATGCCGTCACAAGAACAGAGTCAACACAAGCATCCATGATCAAAGCACACACTAATTGCATTGAAGTTGGATTTCCCAATCATCACATGCCAACCAAGGTACTCTAATCACATCACACACAAGTGGCATTGAGCTCAAGACTCTTAAACCTTCACACAATTAAGCACAAACTCTAAATGACATGACCAAGAGTGCACACCACACACTACATTAATCAAGAGAGTTAGAGAAGTAATCAACTAATTGAAATACTTATGGAAGAAGAGAATTAAGATCAAAGCAAGAAGTACTCACCTCTCTCAAATCTAGAATAATGAGAGTGTAACACTACTTCATGACATAATGAAATGTAGAGAAGATAAAACTAATTTGTAAAATAGGGATTAGATTAATCAAGCTTCTCTAATTACAATGGATTAATACTAGCTTCTTAAGCATGGACATTAAGCTCAAGGCTAGGCCGTCCATAGAGTGAACACTCAAGAGAGAGGGAGCTCTCAAAAGTGGATCCTCAAGAGTGGATACTCAAGAATGAAGCCTCCTTGCATAAAGGCTTCCTTTTAAAGGGTTTCACCACAATCCCTTCTACTATGGGTTTAAGTTTGAACCCTCTAGCTAGCACATACAACTTTGGAACTCCAAATGACCCCAAGACTTATACAAAATGAGTTGTAAATATTATGCAAAACCATAGCATATCTCCCGCTTGATGCATATTTGGTGTAGCCTGTGTTAACCGCTGCCAACAATATCATGGTGAATCGTAGCTTTTGACGTCACCAACCCGCAGCCTCATTTTATTATAAGTAGGAACTTAAGCTAGGAAATCACAAAATAAGCACAGACGGGGTATTGGGGCATCATTGCTAAGCATTTAGATGCATTCGGAGTCAGAAACGACTAGGTCAAAATCTCACTGTTGTTAATAATCGCATTTTTTGTACATCATCACAATTGAGAATTGAGACCATAAGCATGTGTGCTTAGGTCTTATATACTTGTCCTAGAAGTTTTGTAACATTCGGATATCGTTTGATGCTGTAACGGTCATGTTTTGTTTGTCAATTAGTGACTAGCTTTTGATGACTTAGGTCATTTGCGTGTAGCTTGTGTTAGATGCGAGTTTTTTGTTGTTTTCAAGAGATTGAAACCCTCTTGTAGCCTCTATGCACTAGCCGAGTTAGCTTCGTCCCATGGATTAACAATTATGTTCATGCTTCTCGCTATGTTCATGCTGTTCAGAGTGAGGTTAGGAAACCCATCCACATATCTCTTTAATTACAGTGGTCACTACACCAAAAACATAAAAACCACATTCAATAGCAGCGTAGCTATCAATAGATTTTATGAATGTCTCTTCCCTTTAACACACCAATATAACATTGATCAATGGTCTTCTTTGAACATTAGATCAACCATCACTGACAATTGTGTGTCTTGAGAGCAATATATTGCTTAGAATGCATACTCTTAGACTTAAATTGACATAACATGTGTCTAAGTGATCATTTCTTATCATGTGATATGAAGAGGCTCAAAAACTTGGACCGTACTCATTGATAATGTTTCCAATAATGGTTATCAACCATGACTAATGCACTTCCAATGAAAATAATTTCATTTTTTGCCAAGGTCTTTGTTTCCTTTCTTTGACTGTGTACTAATTGTGTCAACATTCTCTTTCATTTATTACAATAAAAGGCTAAAGACATAAGAACTCTGTACCCAGTGGCAAAAACTATTGAAAATTGGGTTGGAGGGAAACACACATAGCTTGGAGAAGAAGAAGAAGCTCAAGGCACACAACAAAGTGTAGTATTGCTTAGTGCACAATGAAAAGATAAGCTAGCCCTAGAGTGCTGAACGTATATAAAATGCACGGAGTAAAAAACCTCCTAGTGAGCGAAAAAATGCACCAACGATCCTAAGTGTGTTCACACACATCACTACCACATATGTATGGTAACAAATCTCCCCCTCGGAGTGATGCAGTGAACAAGAGCTGGCACATATTGTGTAGGGACGTGCCAGGCCCTTAGTGCATGATCAATCCACAAAGTGGAGTAAGCCTAAAGCTTTGTAGAAAGATTCAAACTTCTCACAGAATGAGAATTTTTTGGGAAGCCAATGATTTGGGATATCAAGAGCTCCAATTTGGAATGAGAAAACTAATTGTCCCTAGAATGTTCCCTTGGAATGACCCTCAAAAAAATTTAAACTAGCTTGAGTTGTTTTGCAACTGTAACTTTATTTTAAGAAGGAGGGATGTCACAAACTACTGATGTGTCAAGCCACTGAAGAATGGAGCCAACCTACAGATCCCGATCGAGGGACCTAAACCCTAATTGAAAAAGAAACAATAGAAGAAGCAACAACGGAAGAAGTTTTACCAACATGTAGGACCCCGTCTAATGGGGCCCAAGTGACCAAAATGGATTAAATAAAGCAGGACCACAAACACACTATTGCGTAATAGTTGATGACGTGGTAGGCTAGTACATACATCTGTGTTTTGTGCTGGCATGTTGATGAAAGGACCTAAGAGACTAGCTTGAGAGACACCATTGCCACTGTCTTTTGTAACCAGGCCATAATCAACATAGTGTACAGACTCCATTTAGAACTCACTTGAGCATGCTAAACAAGTTATCACAACTAAGATGTACACAAAAGAGTACCTCTTTCACTTTCCATGAAAGTAATTGGTTGATGTCATGCATCAACAAATTATAAGTCCTTGACTTTAATCTTCATCAGTAAACAATCCCATCGTAACTGCTGATCGAGATTGAGAGCTTGATGTAAACATGAAGAGACTAAACTTAGCCTCACAACATGCTTTGCCTCATGGTAAGAAAAAACCAACTAGATAAATAAACTTTCCAATTAGATTGTTTGGTGCTAATGTGTTCCCTTAGCATATCCTTTAGCCCAAGATTAATACTTGTAATTTGCCTATCCTCTCTGGATGACTGGCAGTACTGAGATGTGTTTCCCCACCGTTTTCACAGTCCGCCAAAATGGTAGGTAAACAAGGATCACAATTCTTTACAATAATGTTGATTAATCAGCAGCGTTAGGAACAACCATCTTGATTAATTTTAGTGAGCTGACCTGCAAGCACCCGAATCGAGTCGTGGCCTCTATTGGTGATTGATAGGTCTACAATTAATCTCATGGAGATATTGCACATAGAGTGCTAGAGACTTTAGAAGGTACAAATGTCATGAATGTGCATGTCCCTCCAAATCAACCTTTGTTGTACACTAGGGCCCATAACACCTAGTGTGCATGCATTCATCCAAAACAAGTCAAACCTACATATCCATAACCGTACTTTCCAATGCTTATGGTTAATAGTAATCTCATAGCTCATGAGAAAATAGTTAAATACTTTCCACGTAAAAACCCTGCTAACAGATTTGGACCATAATAGAATGTGGAAATCCATGACATCTAGGTATCAAATGAACTAGTTCACTGTTAGCAGAACATAAATTTGCAAAGTGTATAAACAACCATCCGTTAAAGCTATTGAACAATACTTGTAACCTTTTCAATTTTTACTAAATATCCGATAATTTTAAGCCACTAAAATTGTTCCTGATATGATGTGCTAAAAATGGTCTAGTAAATAACTTTGACAGTACCTATAGACTTTGTCATGGCACATAATTCAAACAACGGGCACCACTGTCAGTCCCCAAGACTCATACTCTCCACATGTGGAATATGTCTTGGATAAGGATGTCCAAAAGAAGAGCATCCTTCAAGTATGAGATGTACTTGTGTGTGGAGGTAATTGTAAACACTCTGCGACGTGAGTGAGAGGGACCGTCATTATCCTTACTCCACATTGAATAAACCAAACTCCATGAGTTTTGAGACCATGTTTCTCCTCTTGTGACAACATGTGCACACAGAAATGTATATAGGACAGTACATCCCAAATTCTTTGGTCCTACATGACCTTCTCTTGTCTCTAAAGACCAAAGTGGATGAAAGCATTGAAACTTATAGAGCCTACTTGAACATATTCTAATATGAAATAAAAACAAATTGGATGCATACCTAGAGGTCGAACATAGCATTCACTTACCCGTAGTCAAATGCACATGACCGAATGTCATACCTGAAAAGGCCTAGTGACACTAATTGAAATATCAATAAAATTCAAGTAGTATTGTATTGGTCATCCTGGGTGTTGCCTTTGCAATTCAAACCCCTTGGTTAGACTCTATATGAGAACAGCTCAAACTAGTAGTCAACGGGCCAATCTAGTATACTTAGTCTAATATGTTGGGGTGTATGCCAGGCGACCATGGGAACCACCCCTAGCTTCATTTTCTCTATAATGAAATATAGGGAGAGAAAGTGAGAGTTGATTTTCTCTCACTTTCTACCCCACTAACCCAAGCAGCGGTTGTGTATCTCCTTCTTCCCTTGATTCCCCCTCTCACATTCTCTCTTGCTTGTGCACGCATTCATGCACTCGAATGCGCACCTACAATTGGTATCAGAGCACGGCAATGATGAGAGGCTTCGCGGTGGTCATGGCTATGCAAAGATAGGCTTCACAATGCCAACGGGGTGAAGAGATGAGCTCATGACATGCGGCTGCGTTTTCTCGTGGGTATGGCGGCTCATTGCGACAACCAAAGAAGGGGGAAAACTATAGCAAAACAGCCCCAAAATCAGCCCATTTACAACCAACAAATGAGACCATTCATAGTAATCAACCAATTTAAAATAGTGATTTCAGCCCCAAATCAGGCCGAAAAATTACTACAATACAACTCCAAATCAGCCCCCAAAATCAGTGTTTTCGGGAGAAAAAACAATCAATTGAAAAGCACACCGATTGCAAAGCTTGAGAGCATTGCAAGGAGAATTGGATTTGTGTGTAATTGTGTGTCTACACACACACACAGGTAGTGTGGATTGAGACCTGCAACTGGAGGATAGTGCAAGAGGGTGGCACTTTCAAGCGTTGGAAATTGAAGCAAGAAAGGCAAATCTTTGTGTGTGTATGATCCACACACACATACAAATTCCTCCCTTCTGCTGCAGCAATAAGTTGACACAAAGGAAAAAGTAGATTTTTCTTTTCTTTTGAGACTTTCCATAGTGTGTGCAAGGTAGGGTTCTCTCGCACACACACTTGACGAGTAAACCCGGGTCACCCAGCATCGGAAAATTTCTCCCCGACTTGTTCAACATTGATTGTCTAGCTTTGGACATTCTTCACATTGGCTTGCATGGACTTTGACGATCGCTATTTGAATAGTGTGCTTTCACCCGACGACAAAAGGTAGTATTGACATGCCGGTTTCTCCCACGCACGACCACTTTCCTGTGAATGCCATTGCTCATGACCTCCACTGGTGAGGTGTCTCTACCATAAAGGAGTGACACTTGGCATCGGCTTCGAGCATTTTGGCGGAAATTTGGCTAGTGTATCTCCATCCGGTGATGGAAATCGTCACCTACATTTCTAGTCAACATCAACAAGCAGGTTTATAGGGGGCTTTTGAGCTCACATCGACCAGTCTTTTTTTGTGGTCACTTGAGAGACGCTTTTCTCGAGCACACTTCTCGCATGCGAGTTCTTAACATCAACATTACAGGTGGTGCACGCGTTGGAGACCCAGTTGAAAGACATTTTTCAGTGAGGTGTAGAATTGGGCTAAGGCCATATAGGTGGTGTCTTCATAGTGGTTACAATTTTATGTTGTTTGCTCTTTTGAGAGCCTGATCCCAGTAGGGGTTTTGTCTCTAGAAGAGACCTTTTTGAGATTATGGCTAGTGTCTTTGAATCTATATAGCCTCTTGCAGGGACCAACATGAAGTTTTCTTTGAGCTTGGGTATGCTCAAATGTTAAGATACCTTCGGTAAAACAGGTAGCTAGAGCTCCCCATTATGGTACCCTTGTCAAAGGATATGTATCCGGTTGGATTTTATGCTTGACACCGTGTATGGCAGTCTGTTGGAAGTGACAGTGTTAGTTTTTTGATGCCTAGTTAGTGAAATTGGCACATTCTATGCATTTTTTGAGTTGAGTTTTGACTTCTCATACAAAGGAGATTCTGCCAAATTTTTCCCGTGAGTCGTGACTTTCATTGTTGGCACTTTTGAGCCTATTTGGATTGAGATTTTCTCCTGATACAAAGGTTACTCTGTCCAAATTTTTGCAGCTTCTCACCATAGTTTGGCACCTCTCAAACCCTCTTGTCAGCAATGGCTTCTTCAAAAAAAAAGGAAGAGTATTTCATTTGCAAGTTTGATGGCAGCAACTTCACCATGTGGATAGAGCGCATGAAGGATGTTTTGACTAACAAAGGTCTATCAACGTTGAAAGATCGTGTAGAGAGTGATGAATATAGGTAGGCTCATTGGGAGCTTTTGAATGAAAAAGCTATGGCTGTGATACGTCTACATCTAGTTGAGTTAGTGTTCTTCACTATCATAGCGAAGACGATAGCCAAGGATGTATGGGATAGATTATGTTTAGCATGTGAGAGAAAAAGTGCATCCAAAAAAGTTTTTCTCATGAAAAATATGAAGCTCAACATGAAAGAAGGTAGCACAATTTTTGGACACTTAAATGTGTTCAACTCCTTGTTGAGTCATCTCAGGGCTTTAGTGAGCTTGAGGACAAACTCAAGTCTATATTCTTGTTATGCTCTATATCCAGTTCATGGGACATAATTTTCACAGCCATTAGAAATTCAACTCCAAATGGCAAGTTAATGTTCAATGATGTCACATATGTGTTTCTCATTGAAGAGATTCGGCATAAATCTCTTGAAGGTGCTAGTCATGGAGATGCATATATGGCTAACAATTCAATGAAGTAAAGAGGCCATGACAAGAACAAGAACAAAAGAAAAAGTAGAGAGCGAAATCCTTGTAGTTCGCATAGAAACAAGAACTCTAGTAGAGAGCGCAGTGCCAGATATGTCGAGTGTTACGATTGCCACAAAAAGGGCCATTACAAAAAGGATTGCTGTAGTTTCCTAAGAGAGCAGAAAAACATGAAAAAATATAATTTTGGCAAAGACAAAATTATGAAAAGTTTGAGGAGATCAAAGTGGTTAAGTCTCCCATGCCTACCACTACAGTAGAGGATGCTCCTCCTCCCTAATGATGAATGTTACACTAGCAGAGGTTCATGCAGAGGTGATAAAAAATCACTCAAATGTTCTCATTTGCACTTTGGATCTCACTCCAAATGCTTTGGTTACACAGGATGAGGGTTACACATAGAATTGGATTTTTGATTCTGGTGTAAGTTCTCATGTCACACCGCGAGATTGGTTTTCCTCTTATGCATACATGCACGGCATAGACAAGCTTGGTGATTCCGATAAGCTTGACATTATTGGCATTGGTGATGTGAAGCTTCAGATGCATAACAAAACTACTTTTGTATTGCAGCATGTCAGACATGTTCCCAAGCTTTTGGAGCGGCTCAAAATAGTTTTGCATTGAAACCGATCCTTGTTGGTGCTGGTGTTGGTGTTGTCACTATCGTAGCCTTTGGCCATGGCTATGTCCCAGAACTGGATGCCAACGAGCATTCTCTGAATATGTACTCTTTTAGCAGAGCATGTCAAAGGAAAAGGTGCAGAGGGCTCATGGGTTGGTTGTTGAGAGGGATGTCATGAAAATGGCATAGCTGAATGCCTTGGATCTAGATTTGAGGCCTTTCGGTTGGTCTGGGTGTGGGCTCTCCACTAAGAGCACGCCTTGGCGAGGTGGCCCATCTACTTGCAAATGAAGCACCGGTTTTTGAGACATAAATACTCAACCCTTTAAGAAAACCAACCCTCCCCCACCGTGGGCACCATAAACGCCTTCAGTAGGGAGTGGGATTGCTGACAAGAATGTGCACTGAGGGCATGCCTGCAACCAATGGACAATGGCCGATGTGGACAGTAGCAGCAGGTGGAAGAAAGCGGTAGGCGGAGACACCCATCCTCGCCGGGAGTGCGGCGCAAGCAGCTCGGTGTGGGTAGATGCTAGCAGAGAGAGGCGCGGCACTAGCTTCAATGAACTCTTGCTTGTACATGTAAAGATTGTTTTGCGGATGGGTAGTAGTCGATCTATGTCAAGTCTATTTTGTGTAAGCCACCGTGTGACCTGTGAGTACCAACAGCTCCCGTCTCTTGCCTCAACAAGTGCTCTAGATGCCTCAAATGCTTTACAGGAGAGGTGTATGGTGTAAGAGAAATGAAATGGATGCTAATACAAATGTTAAGCTAATCACTAATACGCACAGCGAGATAAAAATAGAGTACTCAGTTGAATGTAATAAATCTTGATTGCATGATGATAAACTGAATTGATAGACCTGTTTATATACATGAATGGTAGCTCATTATGGGTGGTAGATAAGAGCTAATCTAGGAGGTATCTGGCCACTGATTTAGGAGTGCTGAATGTAATAAAGCTTGATTGCATGATGATAAACTGAACTGATAGACCTGTTTATATACATGAACGGAAGATAAAAGCTAATCTAGGAGGTAGCTGGCCACTGATTTAGGAGTGGGCCTAATTTGGGGTTGAGTGCACTCCCACTTACAAACATTTTAACATCCCCCCTTAAGTGGGAGAACACGACAACAAAAAAAGGGAACTTGATGAGTGTGATGAGAGATCCCCCCTGAAAATTAAGTGCAAGAGAGTAGACCAAGCATCTGACATGATGCATACAACTTGGCTTTATCAGTAGGCTTGGTGAGAATCAACCCAATTATCTGTTGTAGGAGTGTAGATGAGGGAAATGAAACCATGCTCCACCAATTCCTTAAAGGCATGATAAGCAATGGAGATATGCCACGTCTTTGAGTTGAACTGAGGAGCAAAAGCCAAGGCAATGGCTGATGGGTTGTTGTAATGAAGGGAAATAGGGCTTCAATCCATGGGGATGGGAAGCCGCATCATTTCATAGATGAGTTGAGATAGCCAAAGGATCTCGCGAGAAGCAAGTCAGGCCGCAACGTACTCCGCCTCCGTAGAAGAATGTGTGATGGTGTTTTGGCGCTTGGGAGTCCATGTAATAGCTCCACCGACGAGTGTGAAGACATATCCTGAGGAGGTAGAGTGTTGAAGAGGATCTTGAGCAGCCCAAACGGCATCCACATATCCTGTAAAAGCAAGAGGAGCATCCTGGTGATGGAAGGTTAAGGAATAATGCATAGTGTGTTTGAGGTAGCCGAGGCAACGGAGGGCGGCTTGGCGATGGTGGGCTGAAGGGCACGGGAGAGAATGTGACCGGCATAGCAAAGGTCAAGGCGAGTGCAAGTAATGAGATAGCAAAGCTGGCCAAGAATCTTATTATATTTGAAATCTTGAAGAGCAGTAGCATCAGATTTAGTGTAGGGGTGAAGTTCTGGAGCGAGCTTGGCATTGAGGGCAAGTGGTGTGGGCTGGTCATTAGTAGAGTGCATACCGAATTGCTCAAGAATTTGCTTGATGTAGTGTGATTGAGAAAGCTTTATGAAGCAACCATTAGGATCACAAGAGACAGTGATGCCAAGAAAGAAATCCATGGGACCCTTGTCACTAATAGGAAAGCTGGAGGCAAGCATATCATGCACTATGTCAATGATGGCAGGATGAGATGCAACCACAGGGATATCATCCACAAAGAGACCTAAGTTAGCAAAGCCAAAAGGACAATGAAGCACATAGACATTGGGATTAGCAAAAAGGAAAATCCAACCATTGTTGGAGAAATGATTGTGCATGCACAAATACCATTGACGAGAGCTTTGTTTGAGACTATATATGGGGCGATGCAAGCAACATACATAATTGGGGTGATGGGGATCAATGAAGTGGGGGGGCTGATGCATATAAATTTCTTCTTCTAGTAGACCATGTAGGAAAGCAGTGTTAATGTCAAAATGATGTAGTGGGAGATCAAAAGCAGTAGCAATGGCAACAAGGAGATGAAAAGATGACATACCAGGAACGGGGGAATAAGTATCATTATAGTCGACGCCGGGATGCTGGGTGAAGCCTCGAGCAACGAGCCATGCTTTGTAGCACTCAACAGAACCATGAGAGTGGAGCTTATGCTTCAGGAGCCACTTGCAGCCTATGATATTATGATGAGGTGACCGGGGAACCAATGTCCAAGTGTGACAGTGATGAAGGGCAGCAAGCTCAGCATGGATTGCTTCAATCCAAGTGGGGGCTTCATCGGAGTTGAGGGTAGCTGAAATGGAGGGGCCGACATTGTCTTCGAGGATGGCGGGAATTTCTTGGGAGACAGCTTCTTCGGAGAGGGTGGTGTGAAAACAGGTTGCTTGATAGATGTCTTCAGTAAGCGAACGCGAGGATGAGCGGGTGAAGCTTCACTCGAACAAGGAGGAGAGAACGCCAGGGATGTGGCAGCTGATGATGAGGTTGCATGGTTGGGGAGAAGTAGCAGAGTCAGAGGTTTGAGATTTGACTTCAAAGAGGGTGGGACGAGTGAAGTTGGTGGGAGTGAGAGCAGCGGAAGGTGGATTGGAGAGTGCAGCCTGAATGTGAGTGGGCCAACTGAGATTACGAAGCGTTGTGAGGAAGAGGGGGAGGAGGGAGTGGCACTACTATTGAGGGAGGAGTGGGCTGGTTTTTGAGCCATGGTGTGAGAGAGGTCACGGAGAGTTGCAGCAGGGGTATGGCAAGCACGACGATGATATGTGCAAAGAGGAGGGGTAGAGCATGTAGATATAGGTGTTGTGTGTGCTGCAGGGAGGTGAGCATGACTGCAAGGGAGTGTATGTGAATTTGTGTTGAGGTTACGGTAGTAAATTGAGGCAAAATTTGGACGTAGTTGGAAATTAGAGGGTGTGAAATGAGTTGATTGAGCCTTAATAGGCGTGAAATTAAAAGGGACTGAATTTAAGGAAATTTCAGCCAAATGTGATGGAGCAGCCAAAGGTTGTTCTTGCGTAGTTGGAATAGGGGAAGTAGCAAAAAACTAGGGTTGTATAGGGGAGATGCACAGCCAGAAGGGGAAGGGAGTGAGGGTACAGCCATAGAGAGAGGATCGTGGGCATGTAAGGGGTTAGTTGGGAGGGGCTCAAAAGAGAGAGGGGTAAGTGAGCAAGGAGCTCTCGATGAGGATGGAATAAGCGAACCTAAGGATGAGGAAACACCGGGTAGTGGAGATACTGGAGAGAGCAGGAGTGTGGGCGGGTTGACTGCTCAAGGAGGTGGTGCGGATGCTGATGTTGAGGGAAGAGCGGGGTTGGTGTAGGAGTACATGTGGAGAAGGGAGTCTTTGAAGAAGACGATGGAACGAATGTAGAGAAAAGTATGTTTACCTGGATTGAAGAGCCTGTAAGCTTTTATGTCTATGGGATCACCATAGCCAACAAAGATATGGTGAATACTCCGAGGTGCCAATTTGGAGGGTGGATGGGTGTCAAGGGCATATGCAGGGCAGCCGAAGATACGTAAGTGATTGAGAGTGGGTGGAGCACCAAAGCAATGAGCATAGGGTGTTTTACCTTGAAGTGTAGAGTTGTAGCTGCGATTTTGAAGATATGAAGCCGTAGAAATTGCCTCTTTCCAGTATCCAGGAGACAATTGCGCTTGACCGAGCATGGCACGAGCAGCATTAAGCAAAGTGCGATTTTTACGCTCAGCTACGCCATTCTGTTGTGGGTGGTTGGGGATGCTGAATTCATGAAGTATGACACTTGTGTGGCAAAGATTGCAAAAAGCATTTGAAGTGTACTCACCACCTTGGTTGGAGCAAAATTGTTGAATGCATCGTTCAATGTGATTCTCAACTTGAGCTTTATAGTGCTGAAAGCTAAGTTGCATATATATGCCCGTATATCATAAATTGTGCGTATATCACGGAGTTATATGTTGTATATCCGTATTATACGCACATATCCAAAGAAAATGTATTTTGATCGAGCTATAATTCGATCGAAATATGGTTAGACTTATAAAAAAGGCACGACGGTAGTTTGTTCGAACTGATGCGATTGCGATTGCTAGAGAGAGCTAGAGACAGAGTTTCTGGAGCTCTAGAGAGAGAGCAGATCAGAGGAGAGCAGTATAGAGCAGAGCAGAGCAGGCGCGAGACAAGACAAAAAGAGAGCATGTGATTTTTCTTGCACTATTTTATGTTTTCTTTTGTGCAATTTATTTGCTAACATTGTTGTTGTGGAGCTTTGCTCGCACCTCAATGTTAGTTTGTATTTTGTTTTTTACTAGCACTATTGTTGTGGAGCTTTGCTCACACCTCAATCTTAGTTTGCAGGTTTAGACACCCGCCCTTAGTTGTTTTGATCCTCGTGACATACCGCAAGGGGGGTTAAACTTTAGACGCTTCGTCCTTAATTGTTGCTAACCTATGTGTCGCACTGTAGGGAGTAGCTTAGGTTGTACAATTAGACTTTATGTCCCTGGTTCTTGCTGACCACCGAGTCACACTACTGGGAGGAGTTAGCTATCTTACATATTTACTTCCTAGTTGTTGCTAACCATTGTGTCGCACTATTGGAAGATCGGATTTAAAAAAATAGATTCCTCGTCTGTGGTTGTCGCTGACCACCGTGTTGCACTGCAAGGAGGGGTTTAGGATTGTCAAATCCATTGTCCTTAGTTGTTGCTGACTATCACGTTGCACTGCAAGAAGATTGGATTTAATAGATTCCTCATCTCTAATTGTTGTTGACCACCATATTGCACTACAGGGAGGGGTTTAGGATTTTTGAATCCATTGTCCTTGGTTGCTGATGACCATCGCGTCGCACTGCAAGGAGATTGGATTTAATAGATTCCTCATCTTTGGTTGTTGCTGACCACCGTGTCACACAACAAGGAGGGGTTTAGGGTTGTCAAATTCATCATCCTTGGTTGTTGCTGACCATCACGTCGCACAGCAAGGAGATTAGATTCAATAGATTTCTCGTCTCTGATTGTTACTGACCAGCATGTCGCATCGCATGGAGGGGTATAGGATTTTTAAATCCATCGTTCTTGGTTGTTGCTGACCATCATGTCACACTGCAGGGAGATTGGATTTAATAGCTTCCTCGTCTCTGGTTGTTGCTGATCACCGTGTCGCACTGTAGAAGGGAGGGATTTAGAGTTTTTAAATCCATTCGTTCTTGGTTGTTGCTAACCATCGCGTCGCATTGCAAGGAGATTGGATTTAAAAGATTCTTTGTCTCTGGTTGTTGCTGACCATCGTGTTGCACTGCAGGGAGGAGATATATATTTTACATCCTTCAATCCTGAATGCTTTGACCATCGCGTCTGTCATTACTATTGTTATTATGGTGCATGAAATGTTTAGATCTTTTATTACTAAAGGTTATTATTGTCCATGAAATGTTTTTTTTTAGAATTATTTACAATCATATATCTCAAATTTTTATCTATTCTAGATTTACCTTACTTATATTTGCTTCATGTATTTTCAGGCACTCATGGTAGAGACAAAGTTAGCGCATCAGCATTGCAAAATCATTAGTGATGCTCTGATTTTGTCTCTCTATGGAGCTTTAGACGATCATTTGTGACAAGCTTTTGATCCACTGTAGGCAAAGTTTGATGATTTTGTGATTGAACTTGTGGAACAATGTTGGCTGAAGTTGTGCAGTGCATTCCCAGTTTTGATTGAACCAGCTCTGCGCACTAATGCAGTGATGCATAACACAATAAAGCAATTATTAGGCCAGGTCACCAAAAGTTTTGAAAGTATGATTCATCCAGAAATCAAAACCAAACCTGGAATAAAAGAGCAAATGCAGCTTGTAGCACAGCTACATTCAGAATTGAAGAGCAAAGATAAGATCGAAGGCTCTTCAAAACATCATAGGACAGAAGAGGATGTACCTCCTCCAGCAGGTGCTCAATCCTTAGCTGTACACCTAGATGATACGATGTGTCCTCCTATCCTACACTTACTTGGGGAGCATTCCATATTTCACTTGCAAGCACCCCAATTAGGTGAGGGATGTTTTGCAAATGTGAAAAAAGTATCAGTGGCTCATCCTCTCTTTTAAGATCCTATCTATGTGGTGAAGATATACAAAGACCAAATAAAAAGCAATCCAACCTTATAGATCGTGCTAGAGGAGGCAATTTCTACCCTGTTCAGCATTGTGCATGATATTGCCACGTGCTCTTGTTCGGTATAGCAAAAGACCTATGTTAGCTTTGGAATGGAGGTCATTTTGAGCAGTGGATTCAGGCATGTCATCATGATGGAAGCAAGCCTGCAATCAAAGAGTTCCAATACACGTCTGGAACTGTATAGCAATTCACAAACAACATTTTGCCAATCTGCAGACGATTAAATTCGTGCATAGTCACAAATTTATTCACAATGGTCTACACACTAGAAATATTCTACTCCATTTTGGCGAGCGAGGAGTGTATGCTGGCATTATGGACTGGGGACAAAGTACACCATCAAGCACTTTGGCAACATTATCTTAGTGCTTTGGCTGCAGCCCAACAAGATGAATCAGAACTTCAAGGGGGCCACTGAATTACAAGCAATGCACGGGAAGCTAATCAAGAAGACTCTCCTTGCAAGAGAGGATATACATACTTGCCCGAAGAAACCGCAGTCATTGAGTAGCTTGAGTAGCTTGCAACCCAAGGCATGGATTTGGCAAGCCAAGGAGAGACCCCAGCCATGCTACTCGCTCATATAGTAGTACTAGAAAGAAAGTTGTCATGGTACGAGGCAAAGTATGGGCCTGTTATCGAAGAAGAGATAGGCAATGCGGGTGCAAGTGATTCAGTTGGCCAATCAAAATTTTGTGTATCTGATATTTTAGGAGATATAGTCCATGATTTAAATTGAATCTCCCTCACAATACTAAGCTCTTTTTGTATCTTAAATCTCAAGATTTGTAAGTAAAACCTTGTTTTGATATGTAAATATCTATTTATTGCAACAAATAAACATGTCGGATGTTGTTGCAATTGTATAAGTTCTGTTCTCCTCCTCTCTCTTTTTGACAATGATATGGAGCAGATGGAGAGAAGTGGAGACAATGAAAGAGGAAGAGAGAGTGTGTGAGAGAGAGATTGTGAAGCTAAACTCTAGATAACTTTCACATTGAAAAATTAATACAGTCTATAGTACAAACTTTATATCTCATCCGTCCCCTCAATCACAGGCACCATGTCGTCAATTTCTTCAACACACTACAAGAGGCTATTCATATTAGCGACGCTTATAGCGACGCTCATAGCGACGCCGGCTGGGGTAAAAAAATAACCGAGCGCGCCCAAAAACTCAGATCTCAGATCTGAGTTTTTCGGCGCCCTCAAGCAAGGAGCGGGTAACGCTCTCCCTCACTCTCTCTCTCTCTCTCTCTCTCTCTCTCTCTCTCTCTTTCTTCTCCACACACACACACACACACACACGAGGAGAGGAAGGAGAGCCAGGTATGCTCCTTCCCTCTCCTCATTCTCATGTTCCCTTCCCCTCTTTCTCTCTCCCTCTCTCTCTCTCTCTCTCTCACACACACACACACACACACATAGTGTTTTTGAGAGAGAGAGAGAGAGAGAGAGTACAAACAAAAACAAAAACGCACACACACATACATAAACAAAGAATGCACACACACATTGAGAGAGAAAAAGAGAGAGAGAGCATGCATAAACAAAAAACGCACGCATTGAGAGAGGAAAAGAGAGAGAGAACATGCATAAATAAAAAACGCACACATTGAGAGAGGAAAAGAGAGAGAAAACATGCATACGATCCAAAAAAAACGCACACACATTGAGAGAGAAAGAGAGAGAAACTAATTTAACGTCGTAGGAAACTAATTAAAATTAAAAGACCTAAAGATCTAGCCGACGAGGAGTTGAACTCAAGACCTATTATTCAAAAGGGGAATGGCATAATCAATCTATCATACTTGGCATGGGTGATAGAAAGGTTATACCATTTATCTCTTTTTATTGGCACACACATCGACACACGCGCACACACAAAAGAAGAAGAGAGTTATAACGTCGTAGGAAACTATCTTAAAAGACGTTAAAGATTAGGTTATATGTAGACTTACATTAAATTAGATTTAGGTTTATTTTTAACTAGATTTACGTTTATTTAAGCTAGATTTAGATTTACGTTATATTAGATTAGATTTAGGTCTCCATAGACTGCGATGCCTGCATGAAGCGGGTGAAGAAAGCCCTCAATGGAATATAGGGTATTGCTGCCTTCACTCATGGTGGGCTCCGTCGATCCAAAAGTACTGGTGAAATGTCTTCAGAAGATAGGGAAGAAGATGGATCTTCAGGGCGGCAAGAGTCACTACATTCCCGGTACAATGACCATCTAGACAACCTCTAGTCATTAGACTTACGTTAAATTAGATTTAGGTTTATTTTTAGTTAGATTTACGTTTATTTAGATTTACGCTTATTTACGTTAGATCGAGTCCATGCAAGAATTACTTACGGTTTATGGTTTAGAGTTAGACGAACAGTGAAAAGATCTACTGTGAAAAGATGTTAAGATGAAGTGAAGTGCTACAGCTAGAGAAGAGGCAAAGGGGTTTTGTCCACTACATGCAGTATCATGTAGACGTGGGTGTGTAGTTTTCTTGTACCCACAAATATAGGTATTGACCAATAAAGACGAGATTATAACCCGGTGGTTCTGATCTCCGTGCACCTCTAGACCGAGGTGTGCGGGGATTGGACATGACTAGAGAATGTGAGGTAAAGATAGAGAGAGAGAGAGAGAGAGAGAGAGAGAGAGAGAGAGAGAGAGAGAGAGAGAGAGAGAGAGAGAGAGAGAGAGAGAGAGATAGGACGAAGAATGCCAATAGAATATTAAATTTGTTGTCCAGGTTATAAGTTTTTTATCCTCATTATGAGTAGCGACGAGGATGTGGGACCGTCCAACCGAAACACCTATCTCTCAACGAGGGTCTTATGTCCTTGTAATCAATGCAAGCATGCTGTGCGACGGACAGGACGTATTTCTTTGCAGCACGTTCGCGAATTTGGCGAGTTCGATCCATCTATTATAGATTGAGTTGTTGCCAATTATAACTCGTCGGACTCTGACACTGGCCAACAAGCAGCAATCTTGCAACCCAATAGACGTGTTCGCAGGCGCTTTGGTCAAGCAGCATATGTGAGGCCACAAGATGTAGCCTCTGACAGCTCGGGGGATGATCATGCAGAGCACATTCCCAAAGAGGCAATGTTTGAGCCCGAGATTGATGAAATGATCGAGACGATCATGGATTCAGAAAGGCTTATCTATGATGATATGAAAAGTGAAGCCGATACGCCATTGTATAATGGAGCACGTATGTCTAGATTGAAAGCACTCCTGGTTCTTCTCAACGTGCAGGCAAAGTTTGGATGGAGTGACACTAGCGTCACAGCACTTTTCAGGTGATCTATTACAATTAGTTTACTTTAATAGAACTCTAAATGTATAATGATCTGATAGATTTTTACACGACTGTATCATATTTTTATGTTGTGTAGATTGCTGAAAGAGCACATACTACCAGCTGACAATGTGATGCCAGATTCTCGAGATGAAGCAAGAAAGATTTTGCGAAACTTGGGGATGGATTACAATTCTATCCACGCTTGTCCTAATGACTGCATTCTTTTCAGAGGGGAATACATAGACATGGAGAAGTGTCCGAAATGTGATTCCGAAAGATATCGAGTAGATCTCCACGGGACAAAAATTCCACAAAAGGTTTTGCGACATTTCCCTCTGCTTCCTCGCATCAAGCATTTCTTCGAATGTAAGTCCATGGCCGCCCTAGCATCATGGCATGAGGAGAATAAATCTTCGGATGGTGTGCTACGAATTCCTGCAGATTGCGTAGCGTGGAAACATATAGATGGAACATGGTCGGATTTTGCCAGGGAAGCTCGAAATTTGCGCTTAGGCCTGGCTATGGATGGCGTAAATCCATTTGGTCAAAGATCAACATCTTACAGTGTATGGCCCGTTGTCATCGTCAACTACAACATTCCCCCGTGGTTGACTACGAAGAAGGGGCACCTATGGCTAAGCTTGATTGTGCCAGGGCGATATAAAGTGGGGAATATGGATGTGTATCTTCGTCCACTATTGGAAGAGCTACAACAATTGTGGATTGGCATAGAGGTGGTGGATATGAGCCGACACACAGGACGACGGAATGCTTTGATCAGAGGCATTCTAATGTGGACCATGCATGACTATCCCGGGCTAACAGAATGCTCAGGTGATCTATTGACACTCCTCACTCAGACACTGTAAATCTTGTTTTTTCCCATAGTTGATCTATTATCATGTGTATACATGCAGGGCTTCAAACAAGCGGATACAGAGCATGTGTCACATGTGGACCTAGACTGAATGCACGCAGGGCACCCTCACTGAAGAAGCAAATCTACGAAGGTCATCAAGCAAATCCAGTGATGCAAAAGTGGATTTCACAATATGAGGATGCAAAGCAAGAGCGACAAAGGGCACGAATCGAGTGGAGACGGGGAAGACAACCACCGATGCACTATCCAGCGGTTCTGGAGAGCCTACCAACCTTCATGAGCTTAAGATGGTTGCACAACCAATTGAAAAGCGCACAACAATGCAGTGACGAAGTGACTGAAGAAGAGTGGGAGTACTCTCGGGGTTGCGCAACCAAGGTAAGTTTGCAATGTACGACTACCAAGTGACTTTATTTATAAACGTTTGAACGGCCACTCATAATCTTTGTTCGTTGTAGTATAAGTCATACACAGCAGCATGGTGTAAAGGTCGACATTTTAGGGTGGAACGAATCGACAAAAAGCGTTTTACTCAAGATTGTGGAATCATGGCAAAATTTGAACAGTCTAGTCGACGACGTTCCTCTGATGCAGATCCTGTGGTGGCGGAACTCACTTACTTCGGCACGCTGCAAGAGATTTTGAGGATCGATTACAGAGGATTTTTTGTCGACTTGTTCGACGTGCAATGGTTCAAGATAATCATGGAGGGTCGCAACGCTACTGTGCGTAGAGGAGAGTCTGGTTTTCTTGAGGTGGATTCTACTAAGAAATGGACTGACCTAAGAGACACTTTCGTACTACCCGAGCATTGTGAACAAGTAAGTATGTAAATAGTTAACATCCCCCTTTTACAAGTTATGTGCTTGAAAGCTCTCATGTAAGTTATGTGGCTATGGCAGGTAATATTTCATCCTACAAAGTCTACATCAAACTGGTGGTACGTCCTAGAGGTAGCCCCTCGTAGTGCAAGGACGTATGAAGGCTACCATGTGCCAATCACAACGACATCAATGGAGGAGATCAGAGAAGATGCTCAATCAGAAGCCGCTGCGGTGGTGCCAGACGAGCATCAAGATGCTACTACTCTATATGGGGTGCATGCAGAGGAGCTACAAAATGAAACAGAGGATATGTGTTTAAACGGAGAGCTCTATATAGATATAGGAAGTTATGCTGAGTTATGCGAGGATGAGAGAGAGATCTCTTAAAGCCACAAATATTGTATTTGAACAATTTTGCTCCGTGTTGTAAAAGCTCTGGCTCTCTAAGTACCTTCCATGGTGTATAACGCTCTTTTCTACTCGCGCTCACATCTTTTGATTGAAAATTCTGAGTTTTCGACTTGCCTCTTCTATCACTCAATTCATTGCGTCATTGTATTTATATGCGTCATTACGTCATTGTATTTAATGGTCTTTGCGTCATTGTCTACTCTATTCATTCAATATTAAGTTTAAATATTCGTGTGTTTAATGCAGGTATGGATGATGAGGAGTTTCTTTCTTCTTTGCCACCGCAGCAGAGACAATGGTACGTGGAGCATCATCGCTCTGGCACATCATCGCGCGTTCCTACTCCATCCGCATCATCGCTCTGGCACATCATCGCGCGTTCCTACTCCATCCGCATCTCCCTCTCTTTTGGAGCATTCGGCGCGCTCCGAAGCTTCGGCGTCGACGAGACGAGCTTCACACTCGTCTAGACACCGGCGCTCTAGTGGTGGCGGTGGCGGTTGTTGTGGGGATTCCGCCACCGATGCCTCCACACCGCCTCGTGTTCGACGAGGCTCTTTACCCTCCCCTTCTTTGCCCGCCCCCACACCAGCCACAGCATCGCCATCTACGCCAGGTTTTGCACGGCTGACTGTTCCTAGAAGCTACACACCTCTACCTACTCCGCCAGGAGCCACCCCACTCGACACCCCTCGCTTCGGGGCCCAGACGCCGGTGGAGACACCTGACGTCCGTACCCCCATCGACACGCCGCTAGAGACCCCTGCCGGGACACCCAGGTTCACACGTCACCGGCCAGAGGGCTTGCCTTACTCCGTCGACATCAACGGCGGCATCATCATGGATGATGACGGCAAGAAGGTGATCTCGCGCATGCGTGGTCTTTGCTCTCAGCTGTTTAGACACTACATACTAAACAAATGGAGTGAAGTACCAAGTGATTTAAAAAACAGAGTCATCAGCATACTTCATGATGAGTTTCCCGTTCCAACACTGGATCAACGCTTCAATGAAGACCTGATGAAGATTCGAATGCGCGAATACTGCAAACACAAGCGTTCCGAAGTGCAAAAAGCAATCAAGAATGGGTGGAACAGGCCAGATTGGCTGGCCAAAGAAGATTGGAAGAATGCGAAGAAAGCAGCGCGCGAGAATCCCGACAAGTGGAAGCAACAAAAGGATGCAGCCAGAGCGCGAGTAGAGGCAGGGAGCTCGCACCACTTGGGGAGCGGTGGATGGGCATCATTTGAGGCCGATTTTGTAAGTGTTTTCACATTGCTCTTCATGTTCGATAGTTTAGGGTTTATGAGTTTTTTAGTTCTAACATAATGAAATCTTTGTATGTTTTGACAGTGGTCGATGACAGGACGTGATCCCACACCGTACGAGCGCGAGTACACAGGCAGGAAGGGCTTAAACGCTCTGATGGACATTCTCAATTCTCGCGGCGGCATGGTTAGTATTAGGGTTTACTCTTTTCTATTTTTTGTATTGTTTTATAAATGTCGTTATATGTTTATACTTACTGAAAGCTGTCTTATTGTCTTTTTTTG
Source organism: Adiantum capillus-veneris (assembly GCF_014529385.1). Lineage (NCBI taxonomy): Eukaryota > Viridiplantae > Streptophyta > Polypodiopsida > Polypodiales > Pteridaceae > Adiantum > Adiantum capillus-veneris. Next base: position 221,156 of record NC_140960.1, on the reverse strand, counting down.
CAGAATCCGACAGATACGCCGCTTGGACGCGATGAGACGTCTGACTAGACGACGTCAGTTTAGCCGTAGCTAGATAGCATTAGTTTAGGGTTTCTCATAGCTTATGTATCATGAGACGGATTTTATACGTCTTTTTGAACCATGTATATTATTACATTTGTCACCGCAGTTCCTTTTGCCAATCAATTCTTTATGCCTATGATGTTGTACAATTGTAATTATTACATTTGCCAATCAATTCATTTTGCCTATGATGTGTACAATTGTCAATTTTGCAAACAATGCGTCTTGTGGGTTTTCATTTTGGGTCTATTATCTATCCTTGCACTTTTTTTAAAAAGTGAATCAAGTACAATATGGTTGATGGGTGGCAGGGCATTCAATGCCTTGCCACCAAAAAAAAAATTCTCTCGGGCGTCGCTATAAGCGTCGCTATTTATGGCTCTATAGCGTCGCTATGAGCGTCGCTATAGTCTTTTGTGTAAACGTCGCTATATGCGTCGCTATAGGTGTCGCTATACGCGTTGCTATATAGCGACGCTTATAGCGACGCTCTCGTAGCGACGCTCGTAGCGACGGTTTTAGCGACGCCGGGGGTTATAAAAACCCAATGTATTTCCGTCGCTAACAGCGTCACAAGAGCACACAACCTCTTGTAGTGACATCTGAACATTCTAGATCAATATCTTCCGGGTTCCATTCCAATTCATCATTGGAGTTGAGCTCATTTGCAATTGCTTCGTGTGTTTGAAAGCGCCCGAAGCTTTCTTCTGTGGCATGTGTGGCTAACTTTGTTGGCTTGTGCATAAGTCGCATGTTACAAAATACATACACCAAGTCCGTAGCTTGTTTAGTACTTAATCAATTTTTTTTTCTAGTATGCACGAAAGCAAACAAAAACCAATTTCTTTCATAGCTACCACTCAAGGTGGCAATAGACAATACTCTCAGAGCCACATGTTGAAGTTCCACTTTTTCTCCACCGTACTCTTTCCATCGAACTGGTGCGCTCATCGTCTTGATAGCATCTATATACCAAGGATCCCCAAACATTCCTTCCCTACTAGTATATGCCGTCTTCTGTGTGTATGCCCATTCCATCCACATTGCCTAATAGTTAAGCACACACTTTCTTGAAATCATTGATCACTTCATTGTTTGAAGATTGCTCGTGCATCTGGAACTTAGGATCTAAGACAAAACCTGCTCCATATAATGGATTATGCAGCTTCTCCCATCGTCTTTTGACAAACGAAATCATCATGGATTTCTCTTTTCCTACATAAGATCCACAATCTTTTAATTTGCAAGTGGCTTCATACATGTACCAAGAAACCCGTCCAAAGATAGAGGCTTCTTTATCCACTAATCGTATTAGATGAGTGAAGGGTTCTGTGACAGTAACAATTTTGTCAACATTTCTCCAAAAAATAGGAGAGTTTACAAGTTGATAGCATTTGGAAGGAGCAGGTTCATACTTGGGATATTTATCAAGCCACTTTTTCAACAAGGGTTTCTTTAACTTGCTGCAGCGTAGATAGAACGTAATATGCAAATCGCAAAACGAATCACAACAAAAATCTATAAAGTTTTGGTTGGGGACTTTGTTCTGAACAAAGCATAAGAAAATGAATACTCTCTTATAAACTTCACCAAGTGGTTTGCATCTAGAAGAGTCCCGGGGGATTCGCCATGGAAAACTTACCGCACCACGTAAGTGCGGGGGGGGGGGGGGGGGGGGGGGGGGGGGGGGGGGGTTTTAACAAGCTACACAAGCGTATAAGTTAGGGGCAGGCCACCAATAATTTATCTCCCAAGCTTAAAATTAAGGAAGGGGGTATCATATTTAAGGGGTAGGGGGGGAGGGGAGAAGAGAGAAAAGGAGAAAATAAGAGGAAGTTTTTGTGTTTCAAAATCATGGCTTCCCAAAAGAGTCTGCCCTCGAACTTGTGAGTCAATAGCTACAAAGATACATGCAAGAACTAATGCTGCTTTGTATCAATTACTTGTTTTGTGATTATGGTTCATTTATTGAGCGATGAAAGCTATAAAGAGTTTGTATAGATGCAAATTTCCACGGAGAACCTAGCATAACTTTATAACCATGTTTTTTGAGTAATTTAATGGGTCAAATTTGGCGAGTAGCTAGAGTGCAGGCTGAATGGGCACATAGTTTGAACTCAAACTAAGACACATTGAGGGTACATCTAGTTATCAACAAAAGTGATTTCTTAGTACGTTGCCAGTCACTATGCTACATGATCTTTGAATACTTTTACTCAGTTAGATCATGCTAGACCTAAATTTTATGTGTAAGATAGGGGTATGATAGTTTTCTACATTGATTTTTGTATAAGCGTAGAAAGGGGGGTGATATTCCCTAATATGAGCCGTATATAGGGGTTTTATCAAAGTTTCATGCTCGCAGGTGGCGTCCTGTTTTGTATATAAAGTGAATCCCCC
>NC_140960.1:204944-213493 GCF_014529385.1 Adiantum capillus-veneris | reverse complement strand
AAAGTTGTGTTTTCAGCATTCAATAGCTTAAGAGTGTTTGGCTTAGTGCATGCCAAAAGTGCATGTTAGGTCAAGCACAAAAACACCTAAAAACTGCTTTTTCTTAGGATTTAGATACCATTCAATGTTTTCTTTGTTGTTTTAGGGTTCGAATAAGTAGTACACATGTGTGGAGTGTTCTGGATGTGAAAGGTTCAGTTTACTTTGGATTTGCCCAAGGTTTGTGTGCTTGGTACTGTAAAGTGACTGAAGTGACCTAGAAAAGCCATCTTGGTGTACAGAGTTGGTATTAGTGTCCAAAAGCACTTAAAATCACCTCTAGTAACCACAGCAAGTGTTAGGTACCAAAAAAGTTGCAATCTGCAAGTCCAGACAGTAAGCGTGCTTACTGTCAGGTACCAAAAAAGCTGCAATTTGCAAGTCCAGGCAGTAAGCATGCTTACTGTCTCCAGACCCAGATTTGGCCAACTGACCTAGCAAAAGCATGTACACATGTTGTAGGCTCAATAACAAGCAAGTTTGTGTAGTTATAATCCAATTTTGATGTGTTTTGGTCTTGTCAAGTGCTTGGTATACACAACAAAATCTGCAAAAGTGACTGTAACTCAAGCCAGCAAGCCCACAACCCAGGTGAAGACTCCAGAAGGTGAGTATAAGCCCAGGTAAGAGGTTCCTATTGCTAGGAGTGTCAAAATACATCTTGTGAGCACAGAAAGTGCAATACTGTCCTCGAGACATTAAGCGCACTTACTGTCTCCAGAGAGATATTGGGACCCTGCTTGAGCTAACACCTAAGTGATGTTGTTTTATATGCTTGATTGAGTCTTTTTGCCAAGTTGTGACTGATTTGGTGAGAGTAAGGTGCATTTTACAAGCCAGAAATTGCATTCCAGAGACAAAAATCAAGATTCCATACAAAAATCACCTACAGGAGGGCTAAAACTTGCTAGGACAACCCTAAACATTGCATTAAACATAAGGGAGTGGAAAAAATCAATCAAGCAAACTATCAAATTGTGAGATTAGACAGTAAGCGCGCTTACTATCTCCCACATCAAAACTGCATCATTTTGTGAAACTTGCATTACCAAAGCTTGTAGTACTTGAAAGCAAACACTTGTGTGCAAAAGATTGTGCTATTTGAGCAAGAAGAAAGGGCTCAAGACACCATTTGCATTCAAAAGACATTAAGCAATCATTAGGTGTGGTCACCTGAAGCGGAAAGTGTAATACTGTCCTCTAGATAGTAAGCGCGCTTATTGTCTCCAGTGCCCAAATTGTGATATTTGGCTTGCCACCTAATCTATACATTGAATGCATGTATATATATAGTTTCTATACTGAGAAATACTTCAAATAGATAGTAAAAGTGTGTAAACTGCTTGCAGGGTGTACCAGGAGCCTGGGAGAGCACAGCCGTAACTTTCCAGGTTAGTGCATCCAAGGTTAAGCACTTTTCATGTTTTTGAGGTTAGGAGCTGTAGTACCCTCAGGACATAGACCACTTAGGGACCAGGTGAGTCAAGTTTCTACGGAAGAGAGTGTCAATCAGACCACCCAGGTATCCTTAGGCCCAATCCCAGAGGATTACATCTCTGACACATCATCAGAAGATCTATACTATCACACCATGGCAGGGGGACAACCATCAATGAACTTCAAAGAGGGAGTTAACTTTATGGGAGAATCCTCCAAAGACCATGAGAGACCTCCAGCAATCTTGCTGTATGCCTATAACAATGGACAAGATGCCAAAATCTTCAAGGATTCTATGAACCATAGCTTGTGCGCCCCTTGCCGCACTGTCGAAGCAAGGGCCTTGCCTAACACTATGTGCGAGCCATAGACGGCTCCAAGCACACAACTAGCTTAACTAGTAAGCTCAAAAGAGGGCAATGGTGTGTCACTCACCGCTCTATGCTCCTGCCGTGGAGGATTCCTCGCAGCGAAGAAGAAGGAGACGTCACTACGTCGCGCTCAACCACTTCACCGCCGTCGTGCCGCCGCAATGCTCGATCTCACTCTCTCTCTCTCTCTCTCTCTCTCTCTCTCTCTCTCTCTCTCTCTCTCTCTCTCTCTCTCTCTCTCTCTCTCTCTCATACACACACACACAAGGAGGTGAAGAAGAAGAAGATGGAGATGGATATGGAGCAAGAGCACTCTTCTATTGCACAAATGAGAGAATGCGTGAATTTTAGGTTTAGTTGGCTTTTATATGAGCTCACCCCATTCACACTTGGGCGCCCACGCTTAGCCAACTAATCCCTTGAATGTCCCGGTTAGAGTGCGCCTCTCATCGGCGATCACTCTTACCCTTTTCCTATTGGTCCGACAAGCCCGGTACCTGACTCTACCAAATACATAATACACGTCCGTCGTAGGTGATGGGGTGTCCGTGAACCGTGAGGGTTAACATGCCTCCCTTCCTGATGTAGATTCCGTCCTCAGAATCTATTGAGTTGAAGCTCGTTCGTTGAGGTGGAAGAGCATTTGAGATGAATGTCCTTAGTCTTCTTCAGTCACTGCAAAATCAAACAACATTGGCACAGTAATGGCATCCTCATAAGTGAGTAAAAAGCATGTACAGTTTTAGGTAGACAAATTGATTGGTAAAATAGTTTCAAACAATTTGTCAGCAATGAACATTAAATTGCAATGTAATCAAATGCATAAACACATGTAAAGGTAAAAAAAATTAAACAAGTCTGGGGTCGCTAATTTGACGGTCGAAAGGCACTAGAGATTGAATATTAATACCATGGGTAAGCTTCTTAATTTTCTGTGGTCAATTAAGTTGTTTAATCGCGAGAGCCAAGTATTCATGTTCGAGGGCTGACTAGAGGCTATATCTAGAAGACCTTGTAGTTAATCTACCATAAAAGGAATTTCTCATGAAATCATCGCCTGACTGATTACTTTTTCTTTGACCCCCCAAAGTCTTTTCACATTGATTCAATTTGATGTGTGTGCTTATTTTGTATGCCTTGGGTTTTTTGCTTTTCAAGGAAAAGCGCCCACACTGGGAACCTCTAGGGCTCTAGTACCATAGGCAATACATGTGAGTGAAGTACCAAATCAAGCTGAGATTTCTCTTCCAGCTTAAGATTTTACAGTGTGGCACTTTGATTTTTTGTTTGTTCATTTTCAGCATTTTAATTTTGTAACTTTGGGGGGTCATATAACGTTGATACACCTCCCCAGGCTCATCACACTAGTTAACTCCCTTTATAATACTTAAGCTAAAGGTCAATAGGGTCAAGCCCACTAGAAAGCCCTAGTACATTTCACACAATGTTGCCTAAATCGGATTAAGAACCTAAGTAACCATTGATTATTAGGAAGGCATTCCCCATGGTATTAAGAGAAGATTTCTAACACCTAACTTGGTCAAACTAGCTTAGTCGGACTGCTTGATTTTTAAACCTAGACAAGTGATTATGACAAAAAATTACATTGAATTAAATGTTTGATACTAAGCAAATGTGGTGAATATTAGGCTACCAATCACAATTAAAGCAGACAATCATAGATGCAAAAAAGATAACGGGCAATGCTAATGGACAAGAAACACCTGTTTGTGTCGATGGTCGCGCTTGATTTGAAGAGTGAGTCGAGATAAAGATTCCATGAAGGTCCAAATCCTACCAATAGCAACACACTCATGTACACACTAGGAAACAAAAGGAATACCTCCAGGAGGCACATTAGTGGAAAAAGGTACCAACACTTATTGAACACAACAAAAAACATAAGGAACCCTAACCTAATTATTTGCTCTCCCCCTAGAGAGTCAAGGAAATAGGATATTGTAGAGGTTGGGGAGAAACCCTAAGGCTAAACCCCTATCCTCGTCGTCGAGATAAACAAAGTCATCATCCATGAGACCATATGTGCCATCCGTGTAGTCGTGTAAATTTTCTTCTTCATCATAGGTGCCCATGTTTACTAAGAAGGTCACTAGACGCCTATAGTCATCTTGGTCAAAAGGGTAGGCTTGTGCAATGGGAGAAACTCTCTCTACTAAGTATGGATCAGACGTGGTCAAGAGACGTATCAGCCATTCTAACTCCTCAAAATTCCTCTCACGTGCTAGCGTACCTATCAAATCCCATTCACATGCAAGCACTGGAAAGACCATGTGAAATATTTGTGAAAAGTAACGAGGGTACCTCTCACCCAAGGCAGGAGTGGATGACTCTAGCGTACTAGCCATATCTGTACACCCAAATAGATGATGGTTAGAGTGCAAATATTACAAGGGTCGTGTTCTTGTGCATAATTTGTTTTTATGATTTGTGTTATGGCTCTTGCTCTTTTAGTTTTTTATCTTGTTTTTTTGAGTATAAGGCTTTATATATACATTCCCTAAGATTGGAGATTAAGAGGTCAGGGAGAAAGGTTGAGAGGGAAGCAAGTGAATGATGGATGTCCACAAACACTCCCCCCTTCCTTGGGTAGATCATACCGTTTGAAATGATGTCGTCACCCTTTGAAACCAATTGTTCCAGTCGGTAATAGGTGAGGATTTTTGCCAGTAGTTTTCTATTACCCTAGGTGCCTCGTCAAGTTGCAAGGGTGGTAAGGTACTCTCCCAGGATCAAACTTGAAGTGGTTCATCAGGTGATTCTTGAACACTGGGAGGTGTGGATTCTTTTGTAGCCTCATGGAGGTCCACTACTATAGATGGAGGCTGTGTAGAAGCTTTTACCTCTATGGATGTATTACATGAGGAGCTAGAAGCTTCATGGAACTCCCCCTTTCCTGAGCTAGGTGGAATAAATTGGTTTTGCCTTGGAGCCCAAACTAGCTCTGGACTAGGTGTGTAGCATTCTGTGATCTTTTCCTTCCCACGGTCTGCCATTGGCTTTAGCGTTACACTGTTTGACTCATATGGGTTTTTTGTCGATAGGGAAGGACACATTTTACATTTAGGTACCCAAATTTGCTCATTTCCATCATAGTAACCTTGGGCTTCTAATAGTTGTTTTGGAATCCATCGTGGTTTAGTCTTGACTCTCCTAGAGCGCGCTCTTGGTTTTCCCGGGAAATTTTTTCTTGGAATGGATGGGAGGGTTGAGGTAGTTGGAAGTAAGGCCTTGGGGACCCATTGATATGTACTCTTAGGTAGTGCAGGTTGAGTACTTGCAATATTACTGCTTACTGCAACTACAAGTGTTGAAGTGCTAGGTTCATGGGTAGCCGGCAAAGACGAGTTAACCACCTTGGCTTGTGAATGTTGGCTATCCTTCAACTTTGCTAGAGTTTGCAACGTAGGTGACTTTGCTTGAATGATAGGGGTAAGAGTCAATGGTCGCGTCGTGACACTACCAGTATCCCAATCAATAGTGCATTTGGTTGCCAACATCCACGTGCGTCCCAGGTTTACGTTGCCTTCCATAGCTCCCGCGGGCATGACTAGAAACCTCTGCACTATGCTTCCATTGTCATAGACAACAGGGGTCTGAAGTACTCCAAGAATAGCAGTTTTCTTTTTATTAATTCCCTTGACTTGCATCGTACTCGGGGATAGGGTCGGTTTCCCTAATTGACACCAAACTCCATAGGATAACAAATTGTGTTTAGCTCCCGTATCTAATAAGGCATTGTCTAGTACTTTCCCATAGGGGCTATTTAGCTCAATTGGGTATCGTAGGGGTGGCTCAGATTCTAATGAGTCGTCATCTGTGTCCTCGAAAAATGCTTGCGTGATTCCCAGATTAGTCTCTCGTTGGCGTCTAAGACGTTGTTGTCGTTCTCGAGCCTCAACTCTTTCTTGGATTTTTTTAAGCGCTGCTTGTTCCTTGGCAGCCTTCTTTTGATGGATGGCTTGCAAATCTTCCTGGCTTAGAGGATCATAATATCTTTTGAATTTACTCCCATTAAGGAATCCAATGGTTTCAACTCCATCTAGAGTCTCCACACGAATGGTACCTTGCAGGATAATTTCACACACTCGATATGGTCCCTTACCAGTGTATTTCAATTTCTTCTTTTCATTACGTACCCCGTACATAAGAACTTTATCACCAACCTTGATGTCTTTATCCTTTAAATGGCTATCAAACCACTTCTTTCTCCTATCCTTCTCCACTAGAGCATTTCGCACAGCTAATTGCCTCTCTTCATCTAGCCTTTCCAGGATATATAATCGCTCCACTAAGGGTTACCATCCCAACCTTCTTGAGAAGCTACTAGAAGACTAGGAATGACAAACTCCCATGGCATAACTGCTTCTTGGCCATACACCATCTTAAACGGTGTGCAATTAATAGCAACTTTATACACAGTACGATAAGCCCATAAAGCTGATGTAAGCTTTAGGTCCCAATCAGTGCGATGAGCCTCGACTGTCTTTGTCAAAATGGAGATGAGAGTTTTGTTGGTACTCTCAGCTTGGCCATTTGCTTGGGGATAATAGGGTGTAGACTTGTGGTGTGATATCATGAAGTTTGATGTGAGTTCTTTTATTACTTCATTTATAAAATGAGTTCCATTGTCACTCACAAGTTCAAAGGGGCATCCAAAACGTGTGATAATGTTCTCAAAGAGGAACTTAGCTGTTATTTTTGCATCCGCCTTCCGTGTTGCTTTTGCTTCACCCCATTTGGTTACATAGTCGGTAGCCACAATGATATATCGTGATTGCGTGTTACGTGCAGCCGGACTAATCGGTTCTACAAAGTCTAAGCCCCACTTTTCAAATGGTTGGGTTACCTTGATGGGATGTAGAGGCACCCTATCACTTCTTTGTGGCTTCTTGAAGCGTTGGCATTCATCACATCCCTTTGCAAAACGTGATGCATCCTTAAACAGAGTGGGCCACCAATAGCCTGACTGTAAGATCTTTCGGGCAGTCAAGTTTCCTGAAAAGTGACCACCAGCTACGCCCATGTGTGCCTCTTGTAGAATATATAAATACTCATCCTCGCGGGCACAGCGTCTAAGAAAATCATCTTTTCCTCTCTTATAGAGAGTTCCAGCCAGTAAGCAATAGGGTTCGCATTCCTTAATTAATTTTCGAGCTATATCTTTTCGCAGTTCTTTGGGTGGAAAACCATTAACTAAGAAGTTAACAATCTTTTCACTCCATTCAGGCATTGTCTCAACAATGAACAAAGGAGTATCAGGCAATTCATCATCAACCCCCGTAGGAGCTTCGCCATTAGGGATACAAGATAAATGATCCGCCATGACATGTTTCCTCCCAGGCCTCACAACAACGGTGAAGTCGAACTCAAGAAGAATTAACAACCATCGTGTAATTCGACCTGTGGAACACGGCTTGTTTACCAAATATAGCAATGCTTGATGATCAACATAAAACACAAACTTGGTAGCAAGAAGGTAATAGCGAAATTTCTTTACTGTGTAAATCATAGCTAGACCTTCGCGCTCTGTAGTACTGTAGTTCATCTCGGCATCATTTAATTGGCGACTTGCAAAGCTAATAGGGTAGTCCAATTTATGTTCTCCTGGTTGAGTTAGAACACACCCAATAGCAAAATTTGATGCATCAATATGCACATGAAAAGGTACATTCCAATCAGGTGTTCGCAGGATTGAAGCACTTGTTAGGGCCTTCTTTAATAACTCATAAGATTGATGACATTCTTCCGTCCAGTGAAACTCGATAAGAAGCTTGTACAATGGACGCGCTATCTCGGCAAAGTTTAAAATAAACCTTCGATAATAATCAACATGGCCCATAAATCTTTGAACTCCTTTATAGTTCATAGGTGGTGGCAAATCGGCAATGGCTTTAATCTTACTCTCATCTGTGGATATCCCGTTCTTGGACACTATATGCCCTAGAATGACTCCATGCTTAACCCAAAATTGGCATTTGAAAGGGTTCAATGAGATGCGATAAAATCTACACCTTTCAAATATTTTTCGTAGATATAACAAATGCTTCTCCCAAGAAGAATAAACACAAAGGTCGTCTAGGAAAGCTTCACAAAACTCCCTTAGAAATTCTTTAAACGCAGTGTTTATTAATCGTTGGAATGTAGCAGGGGCATTCGTTAAGCCAAAAGCCATAACACGAAATGCAAACACTCCAAACTCTGTGATAAAAGCAGTTTTAGCTTGGTCCTCTAATGCAATTGTGATTTGATTGTAACCAGAGTACCCATCTAAAAAGCTATAAGCTTCCTTGCCTGCAACTCTTTTAAGCACATGTTTTGAATATGGCAAGGGATAATGATCTCCTAGTGGCTGCATTAACTTTCTTGAGGTCCACGCACACTCTTAGTTTCCCATTCTTTTTTGGCACAATGACTATTGGAGAAACCCATTCTGAGTGCTCAATAGGGTATATGAATCCACATTGGATAAGTTTTTTAATCTCCTCTTGTACAATTTTGGCGTACTTAGGATTCATTGGATAGGGTCGTTGCTGGACGGGTTTAGCAGTGTTGATCATGGGAATTGTATGTTGCACCACAGAAGGTGGAACGCCCTTCATGTCATGATATGTCCAAGCAAAGATATCCTTGTATTCCTTGAGGAGCTCCTTAAGTACAGCCTCTTCAGTTTCGGTAAGGTCT
>NC_140960.1:115000-204744 GCF_014529385.1 Adiantum capillus-veneris | reverse complement strand
TTTTTTTATCCACAACCCTAGCTACATACCATGTGAGTTTCTTTAGGAAGTCTAAGTAATGATGGTCGACGACATGTCTTTAAGATGCGAGCGTAGGTGGTAGGTGATTGCATCTGGAGAGATGCACTCGCTCTGCATCAACTGAAAATTGTCTAGAGCTTCTTCGCCCCACCCCTATTCGGCATAGCTTTGACTAACAAAGTGCCAAGCATTGCGTTTTTTCTTGACAACCCTAGCTAACACTACCATGTGAGTTCTTTTGTCTATCTCAGCAATGATGGTAGAACTACGACATTTCTTTAAGATGCGAGTGTAGGTGATTGCATCTGGAGATATGCACTCGCTTCGCATCAGCCGAAAACATTTCAGATCTTCCTCTTCCCCTCCCTATTCGGCATATCTCTGACTAACAAAGTGCCAAGCATTGCGTTTTTTCTCGACAACCCTAGCTAACACTACCATGTGAGTCCTATTGCCCATCTCAACAATGATGGCCGGCGACATGTCTTTAAGATGCGATCGTAGGTGATTGCATCGGGAGAGATGCGTTCGCTTCGCATCAGCCGAAAATAGTTCAGAGCTTCCTCTTCCCTCCCCTATATTCCGCATATCTCTGACTAACAAAGTGCCAAGCATTGCGTTTTTTCTCCTCAACCCTAGCTAACACTACCATGTGAGTCCTTTTGCCCATCTTAGCAATGATGGCCGACGACATGTCTTTAATTGCGAGCGTAGGTGATTGCATCTGGAGAAAACGCTGCTACAGCCATGCAAAAACACTGATGTAGACCTCTGAAAATGCGGCTAATCTTGTCTGAGAACCGCTATCCCAAGGGCTGAAAAACACTAGATCAATGGCCGCAAAAACGTTGTCTAAGGGGGCTGAAAAACGATGTCAATCCAAGCTGAAAAACACTGTCCAAAGGGGCTGAAAAACGTTGTCCAAAGGGGCGTTCGCTTCGCATCGCTCCGAAGTGCGTTCGCTTTGCATCAGCTGAAAATTGAATTTTCGCTGCCCATTTCAGCATCTTGCATAGTGGCACATGCCTTCAAGGTGAATGCATCTGGAGCAATGCCTTGCCTCTGCATTGGCTGAAAACATTGGCTGCAAACAGCCTGGCTCCCTAGCCCTGCCACATTTGACCTACATGTTCTCGACAAAAACTACATTTGGCCTACATTGCAAAATTTGTGTGTTCTCTTCTCTGACAACACCGAACTAAAAGCACCATGTTAGTTCTTTTGCCCATCTTAGCAATGACGGTCGAACTGCGACATGTCTTTAAGATGCGAGTGTAGGTGGTTGCATCTGGAGAGATGCGTTCGCTTCCTATCGGCCAAAAGCAATTCAGAGATTCTTCGCCCCTCCCCTATTGGGCATATCTCTGACTGAGAAAGTGCCAAGCATTGTGTTTTTTCTCAACAAGCCCAACTAACAGTACCATGTGAGTTCTTTCGCCCATAGTAGTAGTGATTTCAAAACTACGAGATGTATTTAGGATGCGAGCGAAGGTGATTGCATCTGGAGACATGCGCTCACTTCACATGAGCTGAAAGCTGAATTTTGATCCCCATTTCAACATCTTGTATAGCGCCACATGCCTTTAAGTTGAATGCTACTGGGGCGATGCCTTGCCTCCGCATTGGCTGAAAACAGCGTTGGCTCCCTAGCCCTGCCAAATTTGGCCTACATGTTGAGCAAGGTATTGCGATAAATTGCATTTTTTCTCAACAAATTGAGCAAGGTAGTGCTTCTTCGTCCCACTCCTATTCGGCATATCCCATCTCAAGGATGGCAAATTGCCACATGTCTTTAAGATGCAAGCACAGGTGATTGTATCTAGAGAGATACGCTCGCTTCGCATCATCTAAAAATAGTTCAGAGCTTTCGGACCCTACCTCTACTTGGCATATCCTTGACCAACAAAATCATCATGAATTTTGTTGCCCATTTCAGCATCCTATATAGTGCCACATTCCTTCAAGAGGAACGCATAGGTAAATGCATCTAGAGTGATGCCCTGCATTTGCATTTGCTTAATACTTTCATATTCTTTTCGTAATTCTGACTTTCTAATCAATGTGTTTAGGTTTTTACACTTGTCTTCTGGTGTTTGAAGTTGCTTTTGACTTAAGGATCCAGGTTATTGTAAGTAGTTCTCTTTTTGCTCATTAAATCATCGTGATAAATGACAAGTTGACAAAATTTTGAATATTTTGTGTGTGGTAAGGTAATGGTGGCAGAATCAGAAACCACCCAACCCTCATTAGGAGCTGTTGTTGATACCCAGTCCCAACTTTCAAACCCAAAAGAGACTAGTCTTGATGTCTATGTTGAGAAGACCAAGACTAGGTACATGGAGCTTGATGCAAAACTCTTGCAAACTTGGGTTGCTAAGCATGAGGTATATCGAGATATAGAGCTCCCTTGGGTACCCTTGTGTCAATTGGTGGGTCATGAAGCAGTCTGCAGCACTAGAGGGAACATTGGGGAATTAGAAAATAAGTTTAAGAAAGTAGGATATATGTCAAGTCTTGGAAACTTTCTTGTTTCTGAATTTCTGCCCAATGGAGAGAGGATTGGCGTGTTAGAAGAGGAAGAGAAACAGTGGGATGCGTCCTTTTGGGGTGCTATTAATCGAGAGTTTAAGATGGAGTTATCCCTTTCTCAAAGTTGGATGCATCTTAAAGGTCAAAAATTGGTGGTACTCGATGGGAACCATCGTCTCAAAGCTTGGACGTCACAAATCAACACTCGTAAGTCTTGTTTGTTTTCAAAGATATTCATTGTACATCAATAAATATTGTAATACAAGTGTGAAAAAATTGTAGTTTGTCGTGATAATCCTTCAAAGTACGTGCGTGTTAAGTGCACCATGACGTATTTCTCTCCTAACGAACAATAGTTAATGCTATGGACTCTAGACTGCCTAAGCAGGTAAAAGGTAACTCTGGCACTCATTATTCTTTCTCCTTTGTAAGAATCTCTTCTGATGTTCTTTTTTGCTTGACACTTCCATAGCTTGACACAAACTCATGTGAAGCGGTCACTTGCAAGTTATATCTTTCTCATTAGGAGGCTCGATCTTGGAAACGAGCAAAGCTGGAAGAAATTCTTCGACGAAGAGGCTCTACAAGAAATTGAAGTAGAAATACAAGAGGACAAAAGGGTGCATCCTTGGATTTGGTGGAAAATTCCCCTTGGTTTGCTCATGCAGTTGATGTATTCGGTAGCTTACATATGCTTTGTACTCATCTGTCTCTTGTAAAGCATCTACAAAAATTTTGTTTCACATATAGGAAGAATTTAAGGAACAGCTATCAAAAAGACTCACAGAATTCAGCCTCTCTTGTGAAGATCAAGGCTATAATGAAACGTACAAGATCTCCATTGATGAGGTCGAGACGTATCTCAAGAATAAATACGGGTGCAAATTGGTTGCAGTGGCAAATCTGGCACTAGGAGAGAGGTGGTTTAGTAAGCTATATGGTCTAGACTAGGAGAGTGAACACATTGTCACACTTGATAAGCTTCTCACAATTACGCAAACCCCACTTATAGCACAAAGGTAATCTGGAAGTGCTTTTGGGATGGTATGTTGAAGTCGCTAATCCTTTTATGTGCTTTTTACTGCTTGCAGGAAGGTTTGGGTACTAGATCGTATTTTAAGCAAAGACATTCGTAGGCTATGGGGTTTTGATGGAGGAGAAAAAGAATGGTGCAACTATATAGCATACTACTCCTATTGGGAGTCAGTTGTGGAGCGAGCAATGGACCTTATAAAGGAGGACAAGGAAATGGCCTTTGATATTTGGAGCGACGCCATACGAGATTTCTTTTATTCTTGCCAAAAAGAGCACCTTCTTCACTGTTTTAGGGAGATATCTAAATTGACTCCTGGAATGAAAGTACAAAAGATGCCCTATTTGGAAGCTACAGCTTGGAGATTTGCATATAGGCAAGTATGGTTAGTAGAAGGTTTGCAAGCTGACAAGGGGACGGGGATGAAAATAATCTCTAATAGGAGATTTATGCATCAAAAGTTGTGTCTAATCCCAACAAGTCGAATCATGCATAAGTGTTTTTTCTTACCTTTGAAACCTACTAACAAACACGTGATCTATGAAATCAGTGACATTATTTTTAGGAAGCGCTTGCTACAACCCGGTTACCTAGGATGTGCTCGACCGTGGACGGAAAAGGGAGATGTAGTTTTAAATGTAATCACTCTCCTACATTGTCCTTCCTCTAATTATTGTGTGATCGACGTCGACAAACAACATCTGTCAAAATTGGAATCTTGAAGAAGGAACCATTCAACAGTATTGGAGCTTCATGAAGACAATTGCATGACTGGAACATATGTTTAAAAGTGTTGCAAGGATGGTCTCCAATGTCTAATGTTGGACGAGAGGACAGTGTTTTTACTTGTTGTCTTCCAGGAGAGGAAATGGTTTCTTTTGAAGAAGATTTATAAAGAGATTTGGATGATGAGTTCTACCTTTTTGTAGAACGTTGTAAACTTATTTGGATATACATGGTAGAACTCAATCAAGAGTTTTGTATTCGTTTTAATCTTATAAATATGGTCCTTTGTATTGCAATATTCAATTTGCATTTATGTCCATCTTCATTTTCATGCAATCTCATGTTATTAAGTGTATTCAAAATGATAGCAAAATGTGTGAAAACGTAACGAATTCGAAAAAAATCAATTCTTTGCTTTTTTATCAAAATGTGTGATACATCATTTCAAGCTTTGCATCCCTACTATTTGTGAAGCTGGTTCTCTAGCTTGATTTGCTTTTCATCTTTAAAATTTGTATGTCAAAAGTGCACCTTTGACAGTGTCCTTGTAATAGCTAAAAATATCCTATAATAAATTTAGCATGTTTTACAAGCTAAAAATTTTAAGGTTTCACTCTTACTACTGGTTCTACACTTCTAAAACATGTATCATATTCTTCGTACTTAGCATTTAAATTTAAAAGGTAAAGAAATGTCAATTTCTAGTTCATCATTTTCCTTGCACCTCCACACAAAGGCCACATTCACTAAAAATATTATTGTAGATGCTTCACATTACTCCATCTCTACTTTTCCACCACACCCACCATGAATTTCAACTTGGTTATTTATTATTGGCACTCTCAATGTAGAGCTATCTTTTTTGAGGAAATCTTGAGCTGGTTGCGAGCTAAGCTAATCAAGCTTCATCAAGATCGATAACCCCCCCCCCCCCCCTTCACGTCCCCACCTCTCTCTCTCCCTCCCTCACACCCACTCCCAATATTTATGTTTTCCTAAAAAGGGCTTCCTTTTATTGTCAATATTTTATTGGTAGCAAAATTTTCTATATGGATATTTATGCTTTTGTAAAAATGATAAATTTACCATAGTCAAAAAGCTATCTTCATAAAAATATTTATCAATTAGAGCTATGGTGTAAAAGATACGCACTAGAACTACATGTACAAATTTTTTTCATTGTGAAAATTTTGCACTAAGTAACTTGGAACAACAATGTGCAAATAATTCATTATAGTAACTTGAAAGTAGAAATAATTCTCATGTATGAAGTAGAGTATAATACCTAAAGATTCTTCTTTTTTTACTTACAATTGTGATGCATTTTTTTATTACTATGAAATGAGGGTGTGACAATAATAAACATGTGAAAAATAGAAGATTTACACCATAAATTCTACTTTGATAGTGAGAAAAGTGTTATTCACACTTTAAAGTGTGAATGTTAGAATTAACATCATGTTTTTCTAGGTGAGAAAAAGTCTCAAACTTGTTGTGTGTGCACCTTATTAATGTGGCCTCCATCATTTCATACCTCACCTAAATAGCCGAGCCCGAGCCTTCAAAATCTTCCCTTCCTGATCGGAGCCCATAGCGGTGTTAAAAGGGTCCCTACAGGTAATCTCCTTTTTCAACCATTCCGAATCGCACCAATCACACATCTGGTTTCAACATTGTCTGGCTGCCAATGTTTCAAAACAAGAGATTTAATTTCTCTCCAGTTATTATTAGCATGCCATGCCATCATCTCAGATTCCAAAGGCAGTTTTTTTTTTCCAGAAAAGCTGACAAGTCAGCTTTGTTATCCCACCAACAGAGTGCATCAGGCCGGACACCCGAAACCATCCGTTGCCTTTGAGATACCGCCAGGAGCGCTTACTGGGGGTTGTGCCCACCACCTTGGTGATGAAACTCCAACCCTTTTCCTACAGATAATCTCATTTTTCAACCACTCTGAACTGAACCAATCACATATCTGGTTTCAACATTGTCTGGTTGCCAATGTTTCAAAACAAGAGATTTTGTCTCCAGTTATTATTAGCATGCCATGCCATGATCTAAGATTCCAAAGGCTTTTTTGCACAAGGATGTCCTATTGGCAAGAGAATCACTCTCCTCTTATTTTGGTTAGTGCTTCTTTGCAGTTTTTGCATGCGTCCTTTGTGGGTTCATGTTCTTACCTTTGTAGAAACCTCGAAGGTCCATTGAGAAAAAGCACCGGTCTTTGGAGCTCCTCTCGATTAGTAGCTAATTGTTCATCTTCCTACATTTGTAGAAACCCTTGTGAAGGTCCTTTGAGAAAAAGCGTCGATCTTTGGAGCTCCTTTTATTAGTAGTTAATTGTTCCTACTACTACTACTCGCTTCCATTTTTATTGCAGCCTTAGCTGGAACCTCAATGAGATTCATCCATGCTAGCTCTCCGCTAACGGCCCAATTGAGGTGGCCTATATGTAGCCATCAACTTGTCTGCAAGAAAATGCGAATGACAGATTCAATCTCGAGTGCAGATGGAGGGATATTTTTACGCTCACTTTCTTACCATTAGGATAGATGCACTTACCATGACACTCTATGCACCATTCCTTTATAATGCAGCTCCACACTCCCACGCTCCTCCGGAGCCTTGCTGAGGCTGCTGAGGAAGCTTTCCATTAAAGCTTGGAGGAAGCAAGGAAGAGAAGAGGAGGAAGAGAGGAGCATTGGGAAGAAGTGTGGAAATTAGAGGTACTGCTCTACTTTGTGCATACACACACATAGAGACGTGCTAGTGCAGGAGGCGGTTACCAAGAGACACGTGTGGACAGATGCAACCGCTCACATTATTCGGGTTGGAGACCTCTATTAATAGAGGTATGATTGAGATTACAAAAGTCATGCTGACGTGTCAAAGCCTTGTGGCTTATTTCCAACACTCCCCCATAAGCAAAAAATTCTTTGATAATTGGAGAGATGATGCATTGCAGATTTTCTATATGCACAATGCATTACAATCATGCTCAGCTAGTTTGCTTGAAGCTCTTGAAGTCTTTGAGAAATTTGAGCTGCTTGGCTGCATTCTTCATCTTTCATCTTGGCATGTTCGGGTGTTGGTAATCTTTTGGTCGCCAGAAAGGAGCTTCGGATGCTCGAGCTTCATTTGCTACATTTCTCCCCCTCAAGGGAGTGCATCCAAATGCAGATGGAGAACCATGAGGTAAGTGTGGGGGTTGCCCACATTGTGAACATTAATAGCAAGAGTGCTATTGTCCATCGCCCAATAAATGTTTTGGATCGGGAGCAGCAAAGGATCCATGTGGAAGGAGGGATTTAGTACTTTGTTGAGGGGTTGGAAGAAGAGGTATCACAATGTTGCCAACGGTAATGAATGTTAGAGCCGATAGTGTTGGACACCATGGTGAAGCTGAGGGATTAAGTGGTGCAGAGGGTGGAGAGGCAGCCATATAGGCTGTGAAGCAAGAGATGGTCGTCGGAGGAAAGAGGTAGGTGATTGAGAGGATGAGTTGTTGGAGAGATTTGTCAATATGGGTGTGGAGGAACGTTGTCGAAGGAAAGAGACATCCAGTGAAGAGGAAGCAACCTGTAGAGGTACAAGGAGTTCCGCTTCAGATCGTGAGAGCCCATGGCTGGAAGGAGTTTTGGATTTCCCATGGCCGTAAGGGAAAGGTTGAGGGTCAGATGGTCAAGAGCTTATGATTGAGGCTCGCCCAGTTGTAGGCATGTAGTTCAAGGTTGTCGATGGCGAGGGTCTTGAAAAAGATGCAGGACTTCCAGCAAGGTGAGGATGTGGTTTTGTTGGTGATGCATGGCTCCCAAAGTGGAGGGTTTTCAAGGAAATGGGAAGATGAAGTTGGGCAGGGAGCAACTCCTTGTTGTAAGGACCCCCCGGATCAAACACTTGTACATCAACTTCATTCGTAGCCTCATCTTTCTCTTCGTCTTCTACGAGTAGGGGAACCATTGTGTATGCTTCTTGAAAATCAAGGAAGCAAAAGTGATTACGAAATTGACTTGCATGTAAAGCAGAAATGAATTTACTGTATTTTGGTATGGCTCGTCATTTCATCATTTTCTTCTTCAGAAGGTTGTTCATTTTCTTGCATGTTGCTTTCTGCAGCACTGGCAGCTTGCCCAACAACTTGCGGGTCAGAGGCTCTGAGATGCATTGGAAAAACTTGTGTTGCAGTGGTTTCGCCAGGCTCAGAGGTTGAGGTTGATTCTTTTGTTGCTTGTCCTGCAGCGTTTTCGCCAGGCTCAGAGGTCCGTTCTTTTGTTGCTTGTCCTGCAGTGTTCTCGCCAGGCTCAGAGGCTGACATCGCTTGCCCAGTTTTGTGCAGGTTACTAAGATGGTCAGAGACGGGTTCTTTGTTTTGAGAATGCAGGTTGAATTTCTCTGCTTCGCTTGTGGCTTGCCCTTGAGGGAATTGATGAGGATTAGAGGCCCAAGAATATTGAAGAAAGAAGTCCCGTGCGAGGAGAGGTCCACAATGGGGATCGCCTTCTGCAGCCATATTATTGGCGAGGAATTTTGCACGGAGCGCAGTCACTGTGCGCAGCCAAGTGAGACGAGATGATGGGCGGCATCACAGGCACGTAGGAGTGCTATCTACTCGATGATACCATGTGGAAATTAGAGGTGATACTCTACACTGTGCATACACACACACATAGACGTGCTGGTGCAGGAGGCGCTTACCAAGAGATGCATGTGGACAGATGAAACCGCTCACATTATTCGAGTTGGAGACCTCTATCAATAGAGGTACGATTGAGATTACAAACGTCATGCTGACGTGTCAAAGCCTTGCATCTTATTTCCAACAAGAAGAACCAAGGGAGGAGAAAGAAGAGGAGGAAGAAAGCTTGGGATCGAGTTGTTTTAAGCCTGTAGAGCCGTCGAGCGCCACCACTACGGAGCTGTTCCTGCTGCCTCTTGTCCGTCACCGCCCAGTGCTGATGTCGCCGGCGGTGCTACCCTGCAGCACCCGAGAGGAAAACCAAAACTCTCTCTCTCTCTTTCTGATAGGGATGCAGCCCCCCCCACCACCTCTTCCTTGGCCAGCAGTGAGCGGGAAGAAGTCCACACTCCCTCCCACGCTCGCCATTCGTTTGTCTCTCTGTTCAAATAGAGGTTACATCATTTGAAATTTTTTGTCATTTTCTTGAGTTCAAGGGTTAAGGCATTAAGCCCACTTTCTACCTTCCACCCACCACTTTCCAATTCTAGCCTTAACAGGCTCATCACACGCAAAATAGCAGCAGTGTGTAAGCTTCCGTAGCAAGGCTTTTTGAGGTAATCGGATACGGTATCAAAAAGTTCTTTCCCGCACCAGAAAATTCCGGTGATATTTTGCAGAACATTCTAGCAAGGCTCTCTTCATGCAAAAATTATTAGGTAGAGGAAACTTCAACGTTTTAGTTTCTGCAACAGACTCGCTTACCTTACCGCATTGGATTCGTGCCGCCGTCGGGAGCTTTTTGCATCGGATTCTCCTCGATAGAGGGGGGTGACTATTTTCTATGTGCTTTTCTTTAGCGTGTGCTTTCTAATTTTGCAACTTTTCGCATTTCTTTAAATTTTTTTAAAAAATAAAGATATCTGCCCCGTTTGCTAGTTCTTTAGCTTTTTCTAGACTTCTCTCCTCGATCGTGGGCTTAACCCCGATCGAGTTATCTGGCCGCAGACGTCAGATTTTGACCCGTCCGGAGGCACGCTCCTCGGTCATGCCACGTGATCCGCAAGCACCCTTCTCGTCCGTAGACCCTGTGCTAGGACCCGGGGCACCCGTAGAGGCCTCCATGCCTGATGACCCTCTTCCAACCGATGAGCCGAAAGAAATGGACACCGAGGCCGTCAAGGGTGACAAAGAGGACCTCTTGGAGTACGGCCTGGATGATTATGACCTCGCCGATCCAACGGACCTCGTGTCAGAGATGGAGCTCTCTAGCGGGATGTACCACTATTTTACCACCAAACTGACCACCTTAGAGAGGATCCAGGGTGATTTGGTTACGATGCTTCAAAGCATCTCCACGCGGTTAGGCGCGTTGAAAGTGGCTTCGCTTAATCCAACTCCTCGAGGCAGACGGACCCCTGCGGCGCAGGTGAGCTTAGTCTCGTCAGCGTTCACAGGGGTACCACTCAATGTACCGGCAGGGCTGTCTGTAGAGACAACCTCGCACTTCCTCAAAGACCTAAAGCCGCCGAGGTTTGGGGGCGAGGAACAGGAATGAAACAAAGACTCTATCAATATTTTCCTAGAGCGAAGTGGTTGAACTTGCATGCGCTGTGATAGTAGCCTAGCCACGTGCAGCCCGTAGAGGCTAGCCTCTCATTAACTGGCAAGGCTTACAAGTGGTGGATGAATCTAACTCCTCATTCTGCCACTTGGATGGAAATTGAAGCGATGTTTTGCAAAGAATTCTTGCCAGCTAATGACGAGAGAAAAAATGGGAGTTGTGGGATAAATGTTCTATGGAGAACAAATCCCTAACTCAATACATCTCGGACTATAGGGGGATATTACTCAAGCTAAAAATGATCGATGAATTCCAAAAGCTACGGGGCTTCAAGAGAGGTTTCATAGACCGTTACCTTGAGTACGTAGAGCCCTTAGCACCTAAAGATCTTTCTAAGGCTATTAAATATGCATAGATATTTGATGACATCAAGCGCCGTGGTGTGAGAGATGGGGCAGGGCGGAGTGGAGAGAAGAAAGGGTGCAGGGTTTAAGAGGAAAGAGTTCCGTAGTGAACGGCCAGGGGATAAGATAGACAAAGGGAATCAAAACGGTCGTTAGTCCAAAAAACCACGACCTTTCAAGAAAAAGAGAGAGAGTCGAAAATCCACAAGAAAGAGCAGTACACTAAAGCACGCAACATTAGGGCCAAAAACAACTAAAAAGGGTTGTTTGTTAATCTAAGGATTAAGGAAAAGTCCAATAGTCATTTGACACGTATACAAAAGTATGGCACTCTTGTCTCCTCTATTTTGGGTTTCGGTGGTCCTATTTTGACGAAGAACGGCTAAATGTCTTGATCATAATTAAAGCTGAAACTGCTATATTTAGGTGCTTTCGGCAAGTGATCTCATTAAATTTGCGGCCCAAAGTAATGAAGTCTCATCTTTTATTCTATTTTATATTTCACAAAAGTGTTGTCAAAATATACGAAATCTATGTTAGAAGGCTCTCAAAACAAGGCCATTAATGACAAATCACCTACTTTTTTCAAATGTATACCTTTTTCACTCTCTCTCTATTTTGTGAGGGGTTTAAGTCTTTTCGTCTCTATATTTTCGTTCTTTTTTTCTAATCTTTGAGTTTTCATGGCGTCTTTGGCACGTCGCCCTTCACATAACATAACTTCTTATGACTTTCATAACGTTAGAGAGGATGGTCTTTGGAAGCCCATATCTTTTCGTGTGAATGACTGGGTAACAATGCTTCCTTCATGCAAAGGTGTACACAGAGTGAAGAGAACTAAACGTGATAAAGTAAAAAACCATTGGAAAGGTCCTGTTCTTGCTTTCAAAGTGACCGACAATGGTTGGCTAGCTAAGGTTCAACATGTGTACATGGCCAAGGATATGGTGTTGGACTGGGACGAACATCCCACGCTGCATTCTTACTATAAGTAAAGTAAAACTTCTATTTGATACAATAAATTTGTCATTCTCCCATTGTTTTTTCTCATTTTTTGATTCCATTCCAGACATATTTCCTTCAACAGCTGTGGAATGGCAGCCTGTGGAGAGATGAAGTGGGACATTCAAAACAATGCATAAAGGGATTGCAAATGCTATGTATGCTGACAAGCCACCTTCCTTTTATACAACAATGGATTTGTTTGTTTATTTTTGCAGAATACAAGGTTCTATCAGGAGAAGGTGCATATGGAGAACTACATCAGTTACCCGTTCCCACCATAAGTTCACTTGACTGGGAAGCTCTTCATGCATGTACTATATCAATCTTCAAATCCAAGATCAAAGAAGACATCCTTAACACTAGGTTGGTAATGGGACACTTTTATGTCTTGTTAACTGACCATTTTCCTTGAATTATGTCAAGAGTTTCAAAATGGATTTTGAGGTGCTATCTATCTAGAAAGTTATCTCATGAGCTGAAAAAAACTCGACATTTTTTTGGAATATCAATTCCATCTTTAACATTGTCCTTGCACAACATTTCATAACCTAAACTGTGTGAAAAAACGGGTCCTGTTTTTGGCTTTTTTCAACTTTTTACGACTATACCACTCTAGAATTCATGTTTGTGAGGTCTATAATGCTAGAGAACTATCTTTAGTAGTCCTCAACATGTCCTGATGCTTCTAGGGAGAAATAAATATTAAAGTTGTAAGTTATAACCAAATTACAAAAAATGTCAAATCTTGTTTTTTAGCCAATTTTAGGTCTTCTATGATTTTTTTGGTGGATTTCATGATATCCACATGCATTTTTGATTTTCTATGTCGCATATTGTAACATATAGCTAACATTCCTTGAGTTTTGGGGCACCTAATACCCTATTTTGCATAGTACACAACGATGGTTGATTTTTTCAATTATACAAGAAAACGAAACATTCTAGTATATCAAGTATAGCTTTTTCAATATTGTTAGTTTCTTGTGACAACTACATGCATTTTGTAGGTAGTAACCATATCTAGTCATAAGGATCAAATTTGGCTAGATATTGAATAGTTTCTATGGGATTCTACAACTCATAATGTTGAACCCACTTTTTTCATGTTTGCTGTATTAAACACTTCATCTTTGTCCCCAAGATTCCCCTTGGTAGGAGATGTATTATTATTTTGACATGCTCCATGGCTCCTTATGAACATAAAGGACAATATGGAACTAAGAAAACATGCATATATTATTTTTATTGAGCGTGGCTAAAGAAACTTTGATGATATGTTTGCAGAATGGTAAAAATTCAACTTTTATGTACCTATTTATTTTGGCAAAACAAAAAATAGTGAGTGAGAAGCAATCATATGTTGTGATCACCAACCCATTGAAGTTAACTAGGGAATTTATCTCAAGTCCTACAAAAATCCTAAATCTTATTTTTATGCAACAAAACGTAAGAAATGACTGTTTTGATGAAAATGCACTTGTCCATCAACTTTGGAGGCTTGGTGTGACTAAAAGATGAGAAATATTACAAGTTTCTTATTTTTTCCATGTGTAGTAGGCCTTGAACTATAACCTCATGAAAGGATTCTACAAAATGAGTGGATCTACTATGGTCTTGGAGGTTTTTTTCAAAACCCTGAAAGGACACTTTTATGTCCTGTTAGGTTACCAACCTAGTGTTAAAGCTATGTCTCCGGCAGGATATCAAGAAGGATTAAAGTTCAATGGTTCTTGCCTATACATGTCTTTGTGGCATGTTTCAAAACAATGGACTTGCAGAGTACAAAGACGATGTGGCTTAATAGAATACTTTCTATGAAAGATTTGGATAATGTACTTGGAGACGGAAGGAGCACCAAAAAAACTTTCCATATTGACGATAATATTAGTTGTAGAGTAAGCCCAAATTCTATGTCTATCTCATATCAACTATGTCGCCAATCATTAGTTCTGGGCTACGACTATAGGAGATGGAGAAGAAAATTAGGTAGCTGGGTTCCTCTCGACTCTCAGAAAAAATTTTCAGAGTTTAAACTAAAGGTCACAGTCCATCCACACACCAAGTATAGAAGCCTTATAGTAACAACAAATTGGAGACTACATGATGTTAGAGAATCTCTTGAGTTTCTTAATGAAACATCTCCTAAGTATAGGTTCAAAGTGGATGGAATGTGGTGAGCACAAGGATGGAGAATTCAACCTCTTGCATCACATGCCTTCACCCAAAAATAGTTTTATTTGAGCCACTTGCAAGGACATGAAAAACAAGTTCAATATTATAATCATTGCATTTTGCCAATATATTTATCTTTTCTCTACCTTATTGTGATCATTATTTATGTTGTTTTAAACTTACGTGACACAATGATACACATTTAAGAATTGATAATTGGTATTAAGTATTTGAAGTACAAAATTATGAATCACCAAAGGGTATATGTTCATATGGACAAAATGAACAAAAGTGTATATAAGTTTTGTGGAGAAATCAATCATGAAACTCCACTTTTCTTTTTGCTTGAGAGTATTCTGCATCCTTAGAAACCCTTTTTCTTTTGTATTCAGGAGGGGGAGAAAGTTCAAGAGTGGGTGGTGGTGACTTGGGCTCCTCAGGGCTTGGCACGGGGACTTGGCAAGGGTTGGTGCTTTGGGATCCTGAGGAGTGGTTGGCTTGGGTGACTTGGCAACCTTCTTTGGCAACGTGATTAGTAGCTTGAAAGGTGAGCTAGGTGCCTCCCCTTACTCTTCTTAGCTGTACGACGCTTTTGAACCTTGAATTTCAATGGTGAGTGGAATGGATGGACCTTTGTCTCTTCTCTTCTTTTCGCAGGTCTCTTCTTCATGGTGGGACTCTTCCCCTTGGTAGGACTCTTCTTGGCATGGCTCTTCTTTGTAGGACTCTTCTTCTTGTGATTCCTTTGTAGGACCAATCTTACAGAGTTACTTGTGAAATTTATGAATTCACAGACAACTCAAGGAGCCACAAGTGGCACGGTTCAAGGGAACCAAGCTCGCTCAAGGAGTCCAAGAGACAAGTGATGTAGAAGATGCAGAAGGTAGCAATGCACTACTTAAGAATATCACCATTCCTGAGTTTCACGGGGAAGAGCATGATTGCAACAAGGATGTGGTCAATGCGTTCTTACACAAATGGAGTGATATTCATATATTCACTATACAGCATAACACAAAGATTTCGATGCAGCAAATTTCGACGGCCGTACCTTTCCACGCGTTTTTTGAGGGACTTGCAGTCCGTTGATATACACATGGAAAGGGGTGTCGAAATGCACGTGGAAATACGTGTGGAAAGGTAAACATTACCACGCGTATTTCCACAGATATTCCCACGTGTTTTTCGACGCATATTTCAACGAAAAAAAAATTGGAGGAAAAAAAAGAAATCCGCGCCTGCGATGCGCTCAGATCTGCTCTTGGCTGAAACCTGCTACACAGGTATTATGAGCTCTCCCCCCCCCCCCCCCCCCCCCCCCCCCCCCCTCTCTCTCTACATCGTGTGTGTGTGTGTAGGGGAGAGAGAGAGAGAGAGAGAGAGAGAGAGAGAGAGAGAGAGAGAGAGAGAGAGAGAGAGAGAGAAGTGTGTGTGTGTGTGTGTGTAGGAAATAGAGAGAGAGAGAGAGAGAGAGAGAGAGAGAGAGAGATGTGTGTGTGTGTGTGTAGGAAATCAAAGAGAGAGAGAGAGAGAGAGAGAGAGAGAGAGAGAGAGAGAGAGAAATGTGAAGAGGAAGGTGCAATGGAAAAGCTTAAGGGACAAAGGAAGGTGCACAGAGGAGACGTTAGTTGGCGATGGCGTGAAGAAATGAGCGCATGAAGTGAAGGTAAGAAAAATGATGAATAATAATTGATATTGCATGGCAAGGCGTGCCCAAGATGTTTCAATATAGGCCAATATCTAAATACACAATATAGTGCTTAATATTGCTTGGAGCTTTTTTAAAAAGTTGAGCAACGATGGCGTCGTCGTTGCTCAAACTCAAAAGAAAGAAGAAAATGGACGAAGTATAGCTTGGAAGCGTCGAGCTCGCATTAGAGGCAGGCGTGTTGTAAGCAAGAGAGGCGATATAAGCTGTGGGAGGCGAGGGTCCATCAACGTGAATAGGGTATGTTTCGTGTTTGGTTTGATGTGATTACGACGAGCTGTGGTATGAGAGAGAGGGCGTTTGCCAGGGAAAGCGGGGTAGGGGGGCCTTCACAGGCAACATAACGAGATGTGGCGTGAGAGCGAGGAAGAAAAACGAAATGAAATGAAATGTTATCTGAACGTCTTCAAAATGCCCTGCGTGAGAGAGAGGGAGAAAAATGAAATGAGCTAAAATGTTATATAACCTTTTCAAAAGGCCATAGTGACCTATAAGACCATTTTGAAGGCCAAAAAGTTACAATGTGGTTGATTTCCTTGACATACCATTTGTGGAAGTGCCCAATACCCCCTCTAAATCCACATCCATAGAGCCTCGCAATGGGTGAATGCATTTATGTGCACCGATGACATCAGTGAGGATGACATTTGTTTCTTTTTGGCATTGTCCATTTGGGGCAAATTTTGTCTTGGTTTCAAGCTTGGCTCCCTCATTCTCCCTTGCATTTCCCCTTCTTCCACTGCTTCCCATCCTATCCCTATACCAAATAGCCGCTCAAAACAATAGATGACGGATAATTTTTATATACTTTAGGGTTTGTTTATTACTGAGCAGATGACAAAGATGTTGTGGCGGTTACATTGCATGGCGGTTTCATCTTTCTCATTCTGTCCAACAAGGATGCCCCTTGGCCCCTTATTTGTTTTTGTTCTTTGCTGAGGCGTCTTGGTTCACACTTGCCGGATGATGGACTAGGTGGTCGACATTCTAGTGGTCCAAAGGGCTTGGCGAGATGCGAAGCAGTGATACCAAGGGTGGCGAGTGGACACCATGGCTAGCCTATCATTCCTACCTCAATCTGGATATGTGTAGCTGTCTCTCAAATATATTTCTTAGTAGTTTTGGATGGGAGGTACTCTGTTGTATATATAATCTGTTTTGTGTGGTCTAGGGGAACTAGTCTCAGGTCTAGAGTCGAGTGATTGTCAGAGCACTTCCCACGCTCCTACAGCCATGCAAAAATGCTGATGTAGACTTCTTAAAATGCGGCTAATCTTGGCTGAGAATCGCTGTCCCAAGGGGCTGGATCAATGGCCGCAAAAACGTTGTCCAAGGGGGCTGAAAAACGTTGGCTGAGAAACACTGTCCAAAGGGGCTGAAAAACGTTGTCAATCCCGGCTGAAAAACGTTGTTCAAAGGGGCTGATCTGCTACGGAGGTGGCTGCTGAAAACGTTGGCCTTCACTGATGGAAAACGCCAGGGCTTTGCGGGGTTTCTTGCTTCAGAAGTCTTCCAGAGGGTAGGTGCAACGACATGTCTTTAAGATGTGAGCGTAGGTGATTGCATCCGGATAGATGCGTTCACTTTGCATCACCCGAGAATAGTTCAGAGCTTCCTCTTCCCTCCCTTATTCGGCATATGTCTGACTAACAAAGTGACAAGCATTACTTTTTTTCTCCACAACCCTAGTTAACACTACCATGTGAGTTCTTTAGGAAGTCTCACTAATGATGGTCAACGACATGTCTTTAAGATGCAAGCGTAGGTGGTAGGTGATTGCATCTGGAGAGATGCGCTCGCTCTGCATCAGCTGAAAATTGTCTAGAGCTTCTTCGCCCCACCCCTATTCGGCATATCTCTGACTAACAAAGTGCCAGGCATTGCATTTTTTCTTGACAACCCTAGCTAACACTACCATGTGAGTTATTTTGTCCATCTCA
Organism: Adiantum capillus-veneris; assembly: GCF_014529385.1. NCBI lineage: Eukaryota > Viridiplantae > Streptophyta > Polypodiopsida > Polypodiales > Pteridaceae > Adiantum > Adiantum capillus-veneris. The sequence continues at coordinate 186,967 of NC_140960.1, read as the reverse complement.
GCAATGATGGCCGAACTGCAACATTTCTTTAAGATGCGAGTGTAGGTGATTGCATCTGGAGATATGCACTCGCTTTGCATCAGCCAAAAACAGTTCAGATCTTCCTCTTCCCTCCCCTATTCGGCATATCTCTGACTAACAAAGTGCCCAGCATTGAGTTTTTTCTCGACAACCCTAGCTAACACTACCATGTGAGACCTATTGCCCATCTCAACAATGTTGGCCTACGACATGTCTTTAAGATGCGATCGTAGGTGATTGCATCGGGAGAGATGCGTTCGCTTCGCATCAGCCGAAAATAGTTCAGAGCTTCCTCTTCCCTCCCCTATATTCCGCATATCTCTGACTAACAAAGTGCCAAGCATTGCGTTTTTTCTCCTCAACCCTAGCTAACACTACCATGTGAGTCCTTTTGCCCATCTTAGCAATGATGGCCGACAACATGTCTTTAAGATGCGAGCGTAGGTGATTGCATCTGGAGAAAATGCTGCTACAGCCATGCAAAAACACTGATGTAGACCTCTAGAAATGCAGCTAAACTTGGCTGAGAATCGCTATCCCAAGGGGCTGAAAAACGCTAGATCAATGGCCGCAAAAACGTTGTCTAAGGGGGTTGAAAAACGCTGTCAATCCAGGCTGAAAAGCACTGTCCAAAGGGGCTGAAAAACGTTGTCAATCCCGGTTGACGAGTGTAGGTGGTTGCATCTGGAGAGATGCGTTCGCTTCCTATCGTCCAAAAGCAATTTAGAGCTTCTTCGCCCCTCCCCTATTGGGCATATCTCTGACTGACAAAGTGCCTAGCATTGTGTTTTTTCTCAACAAGCCCAACTAACAGTACCATGTGAGTTCTTTCGCCCATAGTAGTAGTGATTTCAAAACTACGAGATGTATTTAGGATGCGAGCGAAGGTGATTGCATCTGGAGACATGTGCTCACTTGGCATCAGCTGAAAACTGAATTTTGATCCCCATTTCAACATCTTGTATAGCGCCACATGCCTTCAAGTTGAATGCTACTGGGGCGATGCCTTGCCTCCGCATTGGTTGAAAACATCATTGGCTCCCTACCCCTGCCACATTTGGCCTACATGTTGAGCAAGGTATTGCGATAAATTGCATTTATTCTCGACAAATTGAGCAAGGTAGTGCTTCTTCGTCCTCCTCCTATTTGGCATATCCCATCTCAAGGATGGCAAATTGCCACATGTCTTTAAGATGCAAGCACAGGTGATTGTATCTAGAGAGATATGCTCGCTTCGCATCATCTAAAAATAGTTCAGAGCTTTCGGACCCTACCTCTACTTGGCATATCCTTGACCAACAAAATCATCATGAATTTTGTTGCCCATTTGAGCATCCTATATAGTGCCACATGCCTTCAAGGGGAACGCATAGGTAAATGCATCTAGAGTGATGCCCTGCTTTCGCATTTGCTTAATACTTTCATATTCTTTTTGTAATTATGACTTTCTAATCAATGTGTTTCGGTTTTTACACTTGTCTTCTAATGTTTGAAGTTTCTTTTGACTTAAGAATCCACATTATTGTAAGTAGTTCGTTTTTTGCTCATTAAATCATCATGATAAAAGACAAGTTGACAAAATTTTGAATATTTTGTGTGTGGTAAGGTAATGGCGGCAGAATCAGAAACCACCCAACCCTCATTAGGAGCTGTTGTTGATACCTAGTCCCAACTTTCGAACCCAAAAGAGACTAGTCTTGATGTCTATGTTGAGAAGACCAAGACTAGGTACATGGAGCTTGATGCAAAACTCTTGCAAACTTGGGTTGCTAAGCATGAGGTACATCGAGATATAGAGCTCCCTTGGGTACCCTTGTGCAATTGGTGGGTCATGAAGCAGTCTGCAGCACTAGAAGGAACATTGGGGAATTAGAAAATAAGTTTAAGAAAGTAGGATATATGTCAAGTCTTGGAAACTTTCTTGTTTCTGAATTTTTGCCCAATGGAGAGAGGATTGGCGTGTCAAAAGAGGAAGAGAAACAATGGGATGCGTCCTTTTGGGGTGCTATTGATCGAGAGTTTGAGATGGTGTTATCCCTTTCTCAAAGTTGGATGCATCTTAAAGGTCAAAAATTGGTGGTACTCGATGGGAACCATCGTCTCAAAGCTTGGACGTCACAAATCAACACTCGTAAGTCTTGTTTGTTTTCAAAGATATTCATTGTACATCAATAAATATTGTAATACAAGTGTGAAAAAATTGTAGTTTGTCGTGATGATCCTTCAACGTACGTGCACGTTAAGAGGAATCCCAAAATCCAACCCAATAAAAGCGAGCAAACCATAAACCGAGAAAAACTAACAAATTTTTTTGATATCCTTGTGCAATATATTAGTTGCAATACAAAATTACGCAAACCATAAACTTTTTTTTGATATCTTTGAAAGACAAATTTTTTTGATATCCTTGTGCAATATATTAGTTGCAATACAAAATTACGCAAACCATAAATTTTTTTTGATATCCTTGTAATACAAAATTACGCAAACCGCAAACTTTGTTTTGATATCCTTGTAATACAAAATTACGCAAACCATAAACTTTGCAAAACTTACAATGTTTTTTTATATCCTTGTGCAATATATTAGTTGTATATATTGTGGTGTGTGGTTGTGAAGGTGGAGTCTGGCCACCTAGTGTGGTCAGACATGTTATGGTTGTAACTGCTTGATGGTAATATAAGGAGGTGCCGGATGAGAGAGAGGCACACTTGGTTTGGACGTGTAGGCAGAGTCGACAACACACCACAATATCTTGGATTTTTGTTGGTTAGAGATACTCCCTACCTAGTTTCTTAACCTAAAAAAATAATTTTAAATTGTTCTATCTCAAACACATGCCAAAAACCTTCCATCAACATTGAAATTAACCAAAAAGGTGTATTGCATCTACATATCAAAATGGAGTGTGCAACAAAAAAAATAATGCCACACTGGAATATTTGGGGCAAAAGCTAATAGCCATAAGCACATATCACCGAAAAAACTACTGTTATAAAATCATAGCAGGTCCACAAGCGTTTAAGGCTGCATCAGCACCCGTGAACCTCCAAGTGCTTGGACTAACTCCAATTTCGTTAAAGCTGCATGATGCATGAACTCATGAGCATGAGGGTCAAGGCCAAGTACTTGCAGAAATATGAAGTAAATGTGCTTACATGGCATATACACAAGGCGCTTGCTTTCTCGGTTTTGAAAATCCTCGCAAGTACATCTAGGAAAATCTGACATTGTCACAAAGTATATCACTCCCTTTGCACTTGACCCCACAGTATTAACATAGAAAACATGTGTTTCATTGCAAACCACAATGACCTCTTGCACCAACTCTGCTGCCATGGTTCTACCCACTTCAATCTTGCCATGAAACTCCTTTGTTAATCGTGATCTCCATTTCACAATCTTTCCATCTCTAAATTTGGGACGGATGCTGCTAGCAACTCTTTGGTTCAATGGAACTGTTTCATGCATTCTTGATGCTGATGCAACTCCTACTCGCAAAACAAAACCATTGGCTTGCAGTTGCGTTACCTCTTGAGGTTGCAAATTTGTGCCCTCTACGACCACCCAAACACCGGGAGCTGGACCTGGTGGCCCTTCGACTATGTTGTGAACCTTCCAGGTGTGCATGTTATTGGAATTACAAAACCAAATGAACCCTTCCACAAGGCCTCCCAATTGTGAACCAGATGGAGGATATTTCCTACGACCCCAAAAACAGGAGCTGGCACCCCTATTTTGGCATCCCTTGAACAGGCATTAATGAACCGCCCACATCGATCTCCATCTTTTGACACTACACCAAAACAAGACATCTTTCGCCCAGGTTCTGTTCTCCTTATTTCCCAAACTGACTTTGCTACATTTACTTCGGGATATGGGACATCCTTTGAAGCTTTTTTTTGGTGTTGAAGCCCACCAATTGAAGTTGTCATTGTAACATACTCTGGCTTGTGGCTATCCTCCTCGAAGACAATATTTGCATCAGCAAAAATTGGCCTCTTTTTTCTAATACTCTTCTCTTGGAGTATATTTCTATTCATTTCTAGACTATTGACACCCATTTCATGCATTGAAGAATGTGTGAGGTCAACTAGTTTCTTTCCAGATGCCACGGAAGCAGATGAAGGTCGGTTCATGAAGCGATCTGCCAAATCTTTAATGCCGGGACCGGTGGAGCTCCCAACACCTTTCAAATAGGCATTATATTTCACACTTTGAAGCACAACTAAAGCCATATCTGCACATGCTACCTCATACAAACTTATGTGATCCTTGTAACCAACCGAGGCACGCATACTAGCATGTTTTGACTAAGACAAGTTTGTGTTAGGAACAAAGATACCTGCAGCATCTTGTGATACAAATCTTTCCCCCGAATGAGGCACTTGTACATCCCACCAAGCCAACCATGTCTCCAATGAAGAAATCTCCCCTTCAATGGCCATTCCTGTTTTCCAAAATCTTGTAAGGTCTCCCTTAGAATGCTTAGCCGCATTCTCTGTAGGTGCAGTTCTCCACTTGCGACACAAAATCTTGTGCTCCTCTTGAAATTCTGGACGGATGCACTTGACAGTATGTCAAACCATACTTTTCTCCCAATGAAACAAACATGATCTCTCTTTGTCTGGAGTAGACTTCTTTGCTCCCCCAAAATAAATAGTACGCACAGCAATCCAATTGGCACTGGCTTCATCTGCCATAAATCCCCTAAACTCTGGCTTATCAATACCTTATTGCTTAACCACATTGTTCAGCATCTTCCAAATTTCAATCTGAGCATATTTATTTTCCACGCTAAACTCAGCAGTTGCAATGGTGAGTAGATCTCGTACGTAAGGGTCGTAGACATGCGCTGACATAGTCAGCCATCTTTGAACACGGTGAACATGATCAAAGTGCACCCACATTTGCTCCAAATTACCTCGAGGACGTATGCGATTCACCAAATCAACTCCACTGCCCGGTCCCTTAATTGACATTTTAAATACATGAGGTTGTACTTTATCACCCAATTGGCCTGGGAAAAGGATACTATGGATAAAAGGATATCTGCACTTGCTTTTCAAGTCAAGCACTGCCTCAAGACCTTTTGAAGTGATTTTCTTGGATCTTTTTGCAGACTCCAAACTTCGTTCGACTCTCCTTTTATTTGACAGGGGAGTCATACTGTCAAGGAATTCAGAAAATTCCAAATCTTCAATTATAGCACTTGCAGTTGAACCTGCTCTAATAAGATTTTCCATGATAAGATCATTAGTGGTGGCCTGCTCCAATTGTTTCACAGTCACCATAGGGTCTCGACTTGCTCGATCAAGCAACATTTCATCTATGTGACTTTCAACCATCCGACTCCTCCCTTCTGCACATGGATGATTATGTTCTCCAAGATGCAAAGCACACCTAGTACAATTATGCTTATCTCTAGGCAAACAATAGTAAATTACTGCAGGACATGTAGATACACATTCGGGTATCTGTCCACAATGAGTGCATACCAGTGTGCCATATTGAGAAGAGATCAATCCTTTAGGACTGGATTTAACAAGCTGACCTCGCCATTGAGACTCATTGAACATATTTGAGCGCAAATAAAATGGACAATCAATGTTGATGCAGCGCAAATGCCTAGAGCATCTACTAAATCTGACAATGTCATTAAAACTATCACTGCTACAAGTGACATACTCTGTCCACATGTGACTATCATGTCTTTGCTCCATACCACTCATACCTGAAGAATTACCAGATGGCGGTAATTCAAAAGCAATATACCCATCATAATGAGTTGGTAGCTCATCAGTACAGACCACTTCCTTGGCTTGATGGAGGGCAATATATAAATTGCTTTGCAATGGCATGCACTTAATCATGTCAATAACACTTGCATTGATCTCAGAGAGAGGTACTTTCTTGTCTTTCATGTCTTGAGAAACTCTGCCAATGCCAGCATCAATCTGATCCTCACTTCTCATATCCACCTTGTAGAACTAGTGTTGTTCATGATCAAGCATAAAAGTTTTCTCACCATCTGATGATATAGTAGCTTCTACCTTGACTTGCGATCCAAATAATGTTAGTGGACAAAGACAGAAATTAGCATCACAAAGCTCAAAATGTTCTTGCAAAGAAGCAACTGTCAAAGAATAAATTCTAGTATTGAACATAAGCACTAGCTTCTGTCCACGCCCTGGACCAAAAACTATAATGCATCTCCCCATGGATTAATAGTGTGTTTAGCAGAAGGTAAGAATATGAAAGAGCAGTGGCATGGTTGTTTTTGATACAGCGGGTGTAAATAGAATAGAGTGATATCTTTAAAATTCTATCCATAAGCACAAGCCGCCAAGAATATTGCACGTTTGTGTTCACACGAACATTAATTATTGTTTTATAAAATATATATTAGAAATAATAATTCACTATATAATATAGTCAAAACATGAAATATAAAGTGCTCAAAAAACGAGCCTGCTTTTAGTGTTAAAACACTAAAAAAGAACCTGTTTTAGTTTTAAAAACACTAAAAAAACGAATCTGCTTTTAATTTTTAAAACACTAAAAAACGACCCTGCTTTTAGTTCTTTGAGTTTTATGATTTTCAGTCAATCAAGCATATTAATGACAACCGAACTTCACCTACCCAGTTAAATGTCCCATGCACAATATCCCATGCCGAAGTTAAGGGTGTTTACCCCATGCTGAGTGTTTTTGGTCACAAATTTATAAAATGCTCTTCAAGTTTTTCAAAATTCCCAAAGTACCCCTTGTCGTGAGATTGAATTTCTTGAAAGGCAGAAAAATTGTAGCTTTTCATAAGAAGACTGACTGTCTATCAATACGAGTAATTGCTTGTTATTTTTAGTTATAATTACCCTTTTTGCATGGTAATTTGTGCCAAATTACATGCTAAGAAATTAAAAACGGAGTCATGGTTTCATATTCTTTAATCAAGCTCGGGAAAAACCTAGATATAGTGTAATCCCAACTACAAATTTTGAAATTTACCTTTAAATTTTATATTTGAAGGTGAAAAAACCCGTAAAATTTAGAGAAAATTAGTGTAATTTGGTATAAAAACCTTGAAATTTTGTCAATTTACCTCCTTTGTTTCACATATGTAGGTTTGCCAAGTTTTTGGAAAAAAAATTCAAGCATTGTGATCATTAGCTATACGTGGGCAACTCCATGATCATTAGCTATACTCCATGCACTATAACTATTACCTCCTGAGAGAGAGAGAAAGAAGGAAAGAAAGATAGAGAACGATCATAATATGAAAGGGGCCCTGTAGGCCCCTACTGTAGTTTCTTATAGCAATTCATAGGTATAGCTTTAAAGAAATTCACATGTCCAGCCTTAACGTTCCTGCAGCGCTCTCTCTCATCTCTCTTTGCGCTTTCTCTGTTGTCTGCTGCCGCTTGCTGCTTTGCCAAGCCTTTCACGCCAAGCCTCAGGTTCCCATCTCGCGTCAGGTTCCCTCTCGCCTCTCCCCTCCACCTGCTCGCCACCAAGCGGCTTGCTTGCACCCACTTGAGGGAATTTAGCCTGCGCTAATTGAGTGCACTAACTAATGAGTTAATCTCTCAAGCTGATAACGTTCGGAGAAGGGAGAACCTAGGCTCGGAGCTCGGAGAAGGGAGAACCTGCTGGGAGTCTAACTCGGCCATGGGGAGAAGGGAGTCTACGTCGGCCCGAAAACCTCCTGCCAGGTAGATTTATAAACTACCTGTAGCCATCCACGCCAGCGTGGATGGCTACAGGTAGTTTTTTTTTTCAATGTTTTAAAGCTATGTTTCTAAGGCTTATGTTTTAATTGAAATGAGAAGCCTTCTGTAACTGTAACTCTTCACTCTTCAATTGGAATTTGAACCTTTCTGTAACTGTAATGCTCTCTATAAAGACCAAGAGAGATGTTGGAGGGGTAGTGCACCCCCCGCAAAGAGAGAGAGAGAGAGAGAGAGAGAGAGAGAGAGAGAGAGAGAGAGAGAGAGAGAGAGAGAGAGAGAGAGAGAGAGAGAGAGAGAGAGAGAGAAACCTTCTAGCCAGTGTATAGGAGAATCATGGCGAAACTCAAACCAAAGCGCATGTGTTGGGATAAATTGCCAAGGCTCTGCCAGGACTTCTGTGTAGCTTCCTTATCATGATGATTCTAAGCCTAAACTACCTGTATCCATCCACGCCGGCATGGATGGCTAGAAGGAGTTTTGGATGTGAAAATCTACCTGTTTATAAGCTCTCTCTGAGAATCTTCAGATCTGTATAGCTTCTCTTAAAACTACCTAAAGCCATCCACGCCGGCGTGGATGGCTAGAAGTAGTTTCTTGCAACATTTGTTTAGCGGTAGTGATTCATTTTTGCATTGAATTTCATCATCTTTTATTAAGCTAAGTACGCTCAGTCAAGCTATCCACGCCAACATGGATGTCTAGAGGGAATTTCTCGAGACGAAGAGTATTTAATGCTATGGACTCTAGACTGCCTAAGCAGGTAAAAGGTAACTCTTGCACTCATTATTCTTTCTCCTTTGTAAGAATCTCTTATGATGTTCTTTTTTGCTTGACACTTCCATAGCTTGACACAAACTCATGTGAAACGGTCACTTGCAAGTGATATCTTTCTCATTAGGAGGCTCGATCTTGGAAACGAGCAAAGCTGGAAGAAATTCTTCGACGAAGAGGCTCTACAAGAAATTGAAGTAGAAATACAAGAGGACAAAAGGGTGCATCCTTGGATCTGGTGGAAAATTCCCCTTGGTTTGCTCATGCAGTTGATGTATTCGGTAGGTTACATATGCTTTGTACTCATCTGTCTCTTGTAAAGCATCTACTTAAATTTTGTTTCACATATAGGGACAATTTAAGGAACAGCTATCAAAAAGACTCGCAGAATCCAGCCTCTCTTGTGAAGATCAAGGCTATAATGAAAAATACAAGAGCTCCATTGATGAGGTCGAGACTTATCTCAAGAATAATACGGGTGCAAATTGGTTGCAGTGGCAAATATGGCACTACGAGAGAGGTGGTTTAACAAGCTATATGGTCTAGACTATCAGAGTTAACACAATGTCACACTTGATAAGCTTCTCACAATTACGCAAACCCCACTTACAGCACAAAGGTAATCTGGAAGTGCTTTTGGGATGGTATGTTGAAGTCGCTAATCCTTTTATGTGCTTTGTATTGCTTGCAGGAAGGTTTGGGTACTAGATCGTATTTTAAGCAAAGACATTCGTAGGCTATGGGGTTTTGATGGAGAAGAAAAAGAATGGTGCAACTATATAGCCCTTTGATATTTGGAGCGACGCCATACGAGATTTCTTTTATTCTTGCCAAAAAGAGCACCTTTCTCACTATTTTAGGGAGATATCTAAATTGACTCCTGGAATGAAAGTACAAAAGATGCCTTATTTGGAAGCTACAGCTTGGAGATTTTCATATAGGCAAGTATGGTTAGTAGAAGGTTTGCAAGCTGACAAGGGGACGGGGATTAAAATAATCTCTAATAGGAGATTTATGCATCAAAAGTTGTGTCTAATCCCAACAAGTCGAATCTTGCATAAGTGTTTTTTCTTACCTTTGAAACCTACTAACAAACACGTGATCTATGAAATGAGTGACATTATTTTTAGGAAGCTTTTGCTGCAGCCCGGTTACCTAGGATGTGCTCGACCGTGGATGGAAAAGGAAGATGTCTTTTTAAATGTAAGTCACTGTCCTCACATTGGTCCTTCCTCTAAAATTGTTGTGGTGATCGACGTCGACAAACAACAACATGCTGTCAAAATTGGAATCTTGAAGAAGGAACCATTCAGCCAGTATTGGGAGCTTCAAAATGAAGACAACTCTTGCCATGACTAGAACATATGTTTAAAAGTGTTGCAAGGATGGTCTCCAATGTCTAATGTTGGATGAGAGGACGGTGTTTTTACTTGTTGGCTTCCAGGAGAGGAGAACTAAACGTGATAAGTAAAAAACCATTGGAAAGGTCCTGTTCTTGCTTTCAAAGTGACCGACAATGGTTGGCTAGCTAAGGTTCAACATGTGTACATGGCCAAGGATATGGTGTTGGACTGGGACGAACATCCCACGCTGCATTCTTACTATAAGTAAAGTAAAACTTCTATTTGATGCAATAAATTTGTCATTCTCCCATTGTTTTTTCTCATTTTTTGATTCCATTCCAGACATATTTCCTTCAACAGCTGTGGAATGGCAGCCTGTGGAGAGATGAAGTGGGACGTTCAAAACAATGCATAAAGGGATTGCAAATGCTATGTATACTGACAAGCCACCTTCCTTTTATAAAACAATGGATTTGTTTGTCTATTTTGCAAAATACAAGGTTTCATCACGAGAAGGTGCATATGGAGAACTACATTAGTTACCCGTTCCCACCATAAGTTCACTTGACTGGGAAGCTCCTGATGCATGTACTATATCAATCTTCAAATCCAAGATCAAAGAAGACATCCTTAAAGCTATGTCTCCGGCAGGATATCAAGAAGGATTAAATTTCAATGGTTCTTGCCTATACATGTCTTTGTGGCATGTTTCAAAACAATGGACTTGCAGAGGACAAAGACGATGTGGCTTAATAGAAGACGTTCTATGACTGATTTGGATAATGTACTTGGAGACGGATGAAGTACCAAAGAAACTTTCCATATTGGCGATAATATTAGTTGTAGAGTAAGCCCAAATTCTATGTCTATCTCATATCAACTATGTCGTCAATCATTAGTTCAGGGCTATGACTATAGGAGATGGAGAAGCAAATTAGGTAGCTGGGTTCCTCTCGACTCTCAGGAAAATTTTCCAGAGTTTGAACTAAAGGTCACAGTCCATCCACACACCGAGTATAGAAGCCTTATAGTAACAACAAATTGGAGACTACATGATGTTAGAGAATCTCTTGAGTTTCTTAATGAAACATCTCCTGAGTATAGATTCAAAGTGGATGGAATGTGGTGAGCACAAGGATGGAGAATTCAACCTCTTGCATCACATGCCTTCACCCAAAAAGAGTTGTATTTGAGCCACTTGCAAGGACTTGAAAAACAAGTTCAATATTGTAATCATTGCATTTTGCCAATATATTTATCTTTTCTCTACCTTATTGTGATCATTATTTATGTTGTTTTAAACTTACGTGACACAATGATACACATTTAAGAATTGATAATTGGTATTAAGTATTTGAAGTACAAAATTATGAATCACCAAAGGGTATATGTTCATATGGACAAAATGAACAAAAGTGTACATAAATTTTGTGGAGAAATCAATCATGAAACTCCACTTTTCTTTTTGATTGAGAGGATTCTGCATCCTTAGAGACCCTTTTTCTTTTGTGTTCAGGAGGGGGTGAAAGTTCAGGAGTAGGTGGTGGTGACTTGGGCTCCTCAAGCCTTGGCACGGGGACTTGGCAAGGGTTGGTGCTTTGGGCTCCTGAGGAGTGGTTGGCTTGGGTGACTTGGCAACCTTCTTTGGAAACATGATTAGTAGCTTGAAAGGTGAGCTAGGTGCCTCCCCTTACTCTTCTTAGCTGTACGACGCTTTTGAACCTTGAATTTCAATGGTGAGTGGAATGGATGGACCTTTGTATCTTCTCTTCTTTTTGCAGGGCTCTTCTTCTTGGTGGGACTCTTCCCCTTGGTAGGACTCTTCTTGGCATGGCTCTTCTTTGTAGGACTCTTCTTCTTGTGATTCCTTTTCTTTGAAGGGCTTTTCTTTGTATGGATCTTCTTTGCAGGACTCTTCTTCTTGTGATCCATTTTCTTTGCATCCAAACCCTTGGTGGCTTTACCTTTCTTTGGTGGCAAAGGAGATTCTGGATCATTTGGGTTTGTTGATCTTTCCAAAACCATAGAAACAGCCTTCTCTCTCACCCACGTGACCCAAGACTCTAGATAGTCATGCAATTGAAACAAATAGAAAAATAAATTAAAGGACATGAGTATATACATACATAGTTAAGAAATCAAAATAAATCAATGGCACATGAGATACACACTTACAGTGAGTGTAGGCATCCTGCACCTTGACTCAAGATATCTCCATGCATTGGCAAGCACCCTCCATCCACAAAATGTTGAGTCTGTTTGTAAAGGCACTTTTTGATTTTAGTACTTGAAACCTTCTATATTATAATCCTTATTTGTGTACTCAAGTGACCAACGATAAGTTTGGTTTAACTGCAAGAAGACATCAATCAAAAAGCTACTAATAGAAAACAATGGGCCATCAAGCATAGATCATACTTACAGTTTACTTCTCCCATGGATACTTGACAATGAATTCATAAATATAATATCTTTCTCCAAAAGATTGAAGATAATAAGAGTCCAATTTTCTCTACAAAGAATAACAATTAGCTAGGAATACCACAAAATGTTATAAATAACATGTTAGGAGTTAAGATTTACCCTTCAAACATAGGGGTATATTATGTAATTGCAGGTCAGCATGTTAAAATCTTCAAAAAAACTTGAAAGGCTTCGTTGCTTATTAAAAAGGCAAGGAGGTAGCTTCAAAGTGAAGAAAAGCCTTCACAAAAACGACGAGTTTTTGTGAAGAATCATCAAAGGTGCTCTTACAAGGAACGACAAGTAAACCGCTCAACTTCCCGCAAGGCGTGGTTTGCATGCAACACAAATTGCAGAGCATACAAAACACAAAGACTTCAATTTATCAAGGTACAAGTTGTCGTTTCTTTTTCTCTCTTTGCATTAGTGTGTTTACCGTGGGCAGTGATGATATCCCACCTACACGCACGTTTGATTTTGAGCACGTAAATCAAAATCAGGGTACCATGGGTGCTGTTGATACTAATATGCATGATGATGATGATCTAGGAGATCATGGGCTTGTAGATATGGCTTCTTTCAAGACTTTGGAACATCGCCAAAGCGTACTTGAAAGAAACTTCTCTGCACTCAATGAAAATGTTACCAATCTTACAGAGTTACTTGTGAAATTTATGAATTCACAGACAACTCAAGGAGCCACAAGTGGCACGGTTCAAGGGAACCAAGCTCTCACGACTCAAGGAGTCCAAGAGACAAGTGCTCTAGAAGATGCAGAAGGTAGCAATGCACTACTTAAGAATATCACCATACTTGAGTTTCACGGGGAAGAGCATGATTGCAACAAGGATGCGATCAATGCGTTCTTACACAAATGGAGTGATATTTATAAATTCACTACAACATAACACTAAGATTTCAACGCAGCAGATTTTGACGGCCGTACCTTTCTGTGCGTGAAAATGCACGTGAAAATACGCGTGGAAAGGTAAACATTACCATACGTATTTCCAAAAATATTCCCACGTGTCTTTCGACGCATAATTCGATGAAAAAAAATGGGAGGAAAAAAAGGAAATCCGCGAGCAAGCGATCATTTTTGCCTGCAACGCGGTCAGATATGCTCTTAGCTGAAACCTGCTACACACGTATTATGAGCTCTCCCCCTCGCCCCCCCCCCCCCCCCCCCAACCCCTCTCTCTCTCTCTACATCGTGTGTGTGTGTGTAGGAAAGAGAGAGAGAGAGAGAGAGAGAGAGAGAGAGAGAGAGAGAGAGAGAGAGAGAGAGAGAGAGAGAGTGTGTGTAGGAAAGAGAGAGAGAGAGAGAGAGAGAGAGAGAGAGAGAGAGAGAGAGAGAGAGAGAGAGAGAGAGAGAGAGAGAGAGAAGAGAAAGAGAGATAGCGAGAGCGAGAGATGCGAGAGAGAAAGAGTGATAGCGAGAGTGAGATCGAGAGAGAGAGAGAGAGAGAGAGAGAGAGAGAGAGAGAGAGAGAGAGAGAGAGAGAGAGAGAGAGAGAGAGAGAGATAGCGACAGCGAGAGATGCGAGAGAGAAAGAGTGATAGCGAGAGTGAGATCGAGAGAGAGAGAGAGAGAGAGAGAGAGAGACAGAGAGAGAGAGAGAGAGAGAGAGAGAGAGAGAGAGAGAGAGAGAGAGAGAGAGAGAGAGAGAGAGAAAGATAGATTCCATTATCGTCCTCAGAGGTCAAATATGACCTATGGGACCAATAAAACATGTACAATAAAGACTCCTCTATCTAAGAGGGTACAATGGCTGCAATAACCCACGTAGATGTGTGTCTGGGGGGTGGGGGAGGGGAGGGGGTGATACAACAAAATTGCAACAAATGTTGCTTTGGAGGGTATGGATGGTTAAGGGAGAGGATGTGGATGTCGGGCAGGTTTTTGAGTGCGAAACTCCTCGATTATGGCTCTACCGCCACGATAGACGGCATACTTACTTGCGGCCCGTGCATCTCGTACCTTTTGAAACTCTTGCTTCTTTATCTTGAGTTGGGCGGAGGTTAGAGCCTCGCTAATCCATATGGTTGTGCCCTTGAGAAGATGCGTTTTCTTTAAGAGTGCCGTGTGGTCCTCTTTGGTCTTGAAAACAAGGCTCCCTTGGTTGGTGTGGGGATCCCGATCGACGAAGTCGATGGTGGGGATGTCAAACTTGAGTGGTTGGATAGCATTGTTGAGCTTGGTTAATGTAGTAGGAAAATCGTCAGTCTCCTCCCACCAAGAGGAGGGTAAGCCGCCAATGCATAGAGTCAAAGCAAGGCCTTCCCTACGACGACGTTCTTGTAGGCACTCCTCCACTTTGAAGGGGATGGTAGCAGCATTTGCTTGAATTTGGGTGGCTAATGAAGCCACATTCTGAGTGACTCTGTGCTATGCTTCTTTGGCCTTTGCTAGGATGAGGTCAGTGTCCACTGCTTTTTGAGATTCGAGCAATTGGAGGCGCGCTTCAAGGGCAGCAAAATGTGTTTTGAGTTCGTCATTCTCGTTCTTCAACCCCTTGACTTGGGCTTGGAGGTGGTCGAGCGGGTCTATCTTGGGGGTTGCCACGAACGATCTAGTCTTTCTTGGTGTTGAGGGTGCACGGCCGATGTTCTTGACATCGTTGGTTTTGGCCATCGTTCGGGCTTGGGAGTCAATTAGCTTGTTGCTTCTGAGTAAGACTTGCAGGTGGTTAAGTCGATGGAGATGGGCTGTCAAGCAATGTACTGTCCAAAGCCTAAGAGCTAGACAGGGACGATTTGCAGGCAAGGATAGAGATGGGCTCAAGAGTTGGCGGGAGCTCTCGGGAACTATATATATATAGAGAGAGAGAGAATTAACTAGAGATAGCTACGGAGATGGATAGAGAGAGAGAGAGAGAGAGAGAGAGAGAGAGAGAGAGAGAGAGAGAGAGAGAGAGAAGTCGGCGTGAAAGAGTTAGGTTGGCTGACCAATTGTGTGAAAAGGACAGAAAGTCTCTATATATCTCTCTCTCTCTCTCCCTCTAGAAGAAACTATGGAACTAAAAGAGGCAAAGGGGTTTTTCCCGCTACATGCATTGTCATGTACACCTGGGAGAGCACGTATGTGTCTACCCATATAGGATTTGACCAATAAGGATATGATTTTGACCCGGTGGTCCTGATCTCCGTACACCTCTGGACCGAGGTGTATGGAGATCGGGCAAGACTAGAGAATGCGAGGTAGTTTACATTGTGAGGAGTATATATATTAAAACAACATTCATATTCATTGTAGATGGCAACGTCATCAACTAACATGGAGAAAAAGATTGCATGCTCGTGCACGCTCTGCAAGTGTCACATCCTGCGCCAAGCGTAGGAAATGTAATGAGCATGTGCACAAGTACGGAGAGTTTGCTAGAGAAATCGTACAGAATCTATGATACGACTCCTACGAAATGGGCATTGATTTTCATGACATAACACCTACATCTGAGAGAGAGAGAGAAAAAGGATTATGCGTGAAGGTCCGACCAATATAGAGCTAAGGATGGAAGCAGAAAAGGGCTTACAGAAAGAAGACGATGGCATGGAGGAGATGTTGGATGCCTTCTTCGAAACAAGCGAGGAGAACGCTAATGAAGCAGCACCAGAAGCCGTGTGCCTATCTCCTCAAGACATGTTGAAGAAGTTGGCACGTCAACCAATCTTTGAAGGCACCAAAATATATGTGCTTCGTACTTGTCGAACGTTTTTGAATCTGCAGTCAGTGTACGGGTGGTCAGATACAAGCGTCACTGCTTTGTTTAGATACGTAACTTACAAAGAGATTTTCCTATTGCAACAGTGACGTGCTTGGGGAGCTTTTTAATTTAATGTAGCTTAAACAGGTTGTTGCGGGAGAAACTTCTCTCGGCTGGCAATGAAATGCCCCCCTCCAGGCCAGATGCAAAGCGATTATTGACCTCAATTGGCTTGGACTACAACAAGATTCATGCATGTCCAAATGATTGTATTCTTTTTCGCAATGAATTCACAGATTGTCTGTCGTGTCCTAAGTGTGGAGCAATGCGCTACAAACAAGATGCAGTTGGCGAGACAGTGCCAGCTAAAGTGTTGTTGCATTTCCCTATTATTTCGAGGATAAAAAGCATGTTTCGTTGTGGTTCCATTGCAAAGTTGATGCGGTGGCATTCTACGAATAGATCCACTAACGCAACATTTAGGGTGCTCGCTGATTCAAAGGCTTGGAGGCACATTGAAGATACCTGGCCACATTTTAAGAGTGAACCACGCAATTTGCGTTTGGGCATGGCAATGGATGGAGTCAATCCATTTGTCTCTAGAAACTCATCATGGAGCACTTGGCCTGTGTGCCTTATCAATTACAACCTCCCGCCGTGGCTTGCCATCAAGAAGGGTCATTTGATATTAGGCTTGATTGTACCTGGTAAGTTCAAGGCAAAAAACATGGATGTTTATCTAGCTCCACTAGTTGATGAGCTCCAGGAGTTATGGCATGGGATCGACATAGCAGATGCGGTTGAACCAGCAGGACAACAGCATGCAAGGATCCATGGACTTCTTATGTGGACTATGCATGATTGGCCAGGATACGGTGAAGCTTCTGGTAATGGTTCTTGATTTACAAAATTCTCGCTATTCACAAGCGCTTTGCCTTGGCTTGAATCATGCTTTAATATATGCAGGGCTTACAACTTCGGGATACAATGCATGTCCAATTTGCGGGCCGTCTTTGGATGTGTACTATTCTGTCTCTATTCAAAAGACGATTTATCAAGGCCACCACTGTTATCTTCCAGATGGCCATCACTTGCGCGAAGGTCAGCTTGGTCGCCTCGAATGTCGTCCTATGCATATGCAGGAGTGGCGTAGCCAATGGGAGCAACATGAGGGGCAACCTGTTCCAGGAATGAAACGTTTGTCCATTCTCCATATGTTGCCGTACTGGGGTGATCTACTAATTAACCATTTGCTGGATCTAATGCATATATTCAAGAATGTGGGAGAGCTCCTCTGGAAGACAATCATGGGAATGAAAGATAATCGAGCTTCCGAGATGATTTCCAGTCAGTTGGAAAGATGCCAGAGCTGTGGTCTTTCACCAATGCAGCTGGCCAAACAAAGCTTCCAAGAGCGCCATGGGTATTGCTAAAAAGCGAGGAACGACAAGTCAAAAGGGTGATTTCAGAGTTCACGATGCCAACAGGATATATTCGATGTCTTGTAAGTTCTTGTAATTCATTCTTCCAATTGCGATCAAGGGGTGTTTAACGGAGGAAGTGCGGTCCTACATATACAAGATTTCAGAGCTGGTGCGGTGAATCTCTTCCAAGGAGATACGAGAGGAATCCATTGCAGTCCGAAGGGCTAACTCCATTGAAACAGTTTGCATGATTGAGAAGTATCTACCCACGAGCTGCCTAACTATCCAAATGCACTTGCTCGTCCATGTAGTAGATGAGGTTGCAGTGGCAAGTACATTTCACAGCCGTTGGATGTTCTTTCTAGAGCGGTTCAAGAAAACACTTAAGGGTTTTCTTCGCCAAAAAGCGCGTCCAGAGGGGAGCATGGCAAAAGGATGACTGGTGCAAGAGTCTCTTGTCTTGACGATCGAATTTCTATCCGTTTCTGACCCAGAAATGCCTCGACTATGGAGCGATGAGAAGGATGCAAGATTGGTCGGAGAGGAGCCGCAGGGGCAAGGGGTGCCGAAGAAAATGAACGATGCCATGTGAAAAGAGATCATGAAGTTTTGTATACTAAATTCAGAGCCGATGCAAAAATGGCTTGAAAGGTACGAAGAAGAGAAAGAGAGACGCAATAGGGAGCGACACAATTTCAGGAGAAGTCGAACGACTAGAGGCTTACCCTTGCCAGACTATCTTACTCCTCTACCTGAATTCCCTACAATGGCATGGTTGGACAAGATAGTGAGAGCAGCTCGACAGATCGGAGAACCCATATCTCTAGAAGAGGAAGAGCTGGCTATTGGATGTGACTGGAGGTATCATACACATATGGCATTGTGGTCGCATGGAAAGAATTTCAGAACACAACAATTTGACAACAGAAGAAACACATTTGACAGTGGGATAATGGTTAGTTTCATGCAAAAGAGCAGGGCCAGTGCCAGAGACACGAATGAGAGCACTAGCAACCTGGATCACTAGCACACCTCAGACACCTTGGGGGGCACACGATTCTAGTCCCTCCAAGCTCTATATTGTACGGGCAGATGGTTCTGTTGACATGGATAGAGTCAGGACAGAGATGAGATAGCGGATTCGCCAGCTCGCGGAGCTGTAGTTTTCGACCAGCATTTTGACGCCTTGGCCTGATCAGGATTGCAACAAAATCAATTATATGGTGAATACCATCATGAGAGAGTATCAGCTTACTCCGGGTTCAGAGGATCTTCCGAGGAGGTGGATCAAGGGTGTTGCACGGGACACCATGAAACATCATCGAAATGCACCTCATAAGGCTTTCAGGACCGGCTCGCCGAAGCCTTCGGGCATCCCACACGAGACATGGCAGCAGATCAGGGAGGATGAGTGGACAGCGAACACGCGGTTCAGATAGCAGCGTCAGGCTGCGGAGGTACAATAGATGAGCAGGGGAACATCTCATCTTGGCAGTGGAGGTTTTGACACCTTTTGCTATGAGTTTGTGAGTTTCCAATCCAATCTTAGCTATGGCGTTTTTTTAAAACGTGATGAATCATGTATTCTTAATTACTTTGATTTTTGTTTAGACATGGTTATGGTTATGGTTATTGTTTAGACATGGTTATGGTTATTGTTTTCTTTATGGTTATGTTTAACTTTATGGTTATGGTTATGGTTATTGTTTTGTTTATGGTTATGGTTATCATTATGGTTTTGATCAATATGGTTATGGCCGGTTATGGTTTTAATTTGGTTATGGTTTTGCACAAAGTTCATTTCATTTATTTCATTTTCCTTAAATCTCATGTGAGATCCTACATGGATATAGAGGCGTATACATATGGTTTTTTTTTTAATGTTTAATTTTTACGTGTGGCCTCGATATGTGGCCATTGGTGGCCAAAAATCCTTCGTGGAAACGGGCCCTATATATACTATACATCCCCCCCTGACATGCGTTGATGCCAGACACCCGGCAAGTGTCCGGCAGGCGGCAGGATGAGAGAGAGAGAGAGAGAGACAGACAATCACAATCCCTTCTGATCCCCGAGAGAGAGAGAGAGAGAGAGAGAGACTTAATGAAGCCGACGCATCCGTATCCGGATTCCTCTGTTTCTCTGTGTATGTAGTCTCTGAGCCAGTTCTCATGAGGGTTTGATTTTCAAAATGTTGGCAATATGTTGCCAATTTTTTGGTTTCACATGGAGTGTTTCCACTAAATAGTTGGCAACAAGTTGCCACAAGTTCCCAAAAGGCTCCATGCCCAAGAGGTGGAGCAAGATGGCAACCACAAGTTAAGACAAAGAGAAAAAAGTGTTTTTCATTGAATGGAAGAAAAGACAAACTTTTTTTCCACTTCTCTCTCTATTCTCTCAGTTACTTTTCCCATTCATTTTCCTTAAAAAAGAAATCTCTCCCACTCTCTCACGTTTTTAGATACCTTCCATGAGAACTCACAAAATCAAGTTGTTGGTTGGCAACAAAACCTCTCATGTGAACTAGCTCTCTGGAGTCTGATTGTGCCCCTTTGCCTGTAGCTGTAGCCCGTACCTCTACTCCATCTCGCCCACTTCATATCTGCCGGTGCTTGATCTGACGATCTCATCACGTGAAATGCAACGACCCGTTGTTGTCTTTGTGTGTGTGTGTGTGTGTTCGTGTGTGCGCGCAGCTGGTCTGTATGTCTGTGTCTCTCTGTCACGCGTGGCCTGTAGATGAGGACAATATTGTTGGCGACCAGAGGCCTGCAGATGAAGACATTGTGGAAAAATTATTTCCATAAACGAACGCAAATCTTGCAAGGCTTTTGTCCTGCCATGCGGGGCCATATATTTGTATCTCGTTTGGAATTCAACTTCAAATTGGAAAGGCCAAATTTTACTCTTGAGCATAATAATTTCAACTTTCCTAATAAGCTTGCCACCTTCGTCCTGCTCCCCGCATTCCTCTGCTATCTACTCGCGCACGCCTTTACTCCTTGAATCTTCTCGTAAGCAGCACAGGCCCCTGCCCCCAACTCTCTTTTATACTTGATGCTTCTCTGCTTGTTTTCCTCTCTTTCGCATATGCTCAATGGCTTGCAGTATAAGTAGGCCGTGTAGCATCACCTACAGGTCTGTGCTCCGTGTGCATGCGACGTGGCGTGTGAGGATGGGTGTGTATGAAACTGGTCTCTCTCTGTGTGTGTGTGTGTGTGTGTGAGAGAGAGAGAGAGAGAGGATGGATGGATGGATGGATGATCGCTTAAGCTTTTTGCACAGTACAAACGAGCTCGGTCCCGACCTTGCAGACTATCCCTATGACATGGTACCCAACAAGGCTGAGCATCTCTTCTTTGCCCAGCTCTGTACTCATGATCGTAAGCAGCGAGAGGCACGCATGACAATTTCTAGAGAGGAGAGAGCTACGACTCCTTACACTTCTCCGGCCACTTATTGCATGCTGAGGGAGATACAGGCTTTGGTGGTCCTAGTACCGCGAGCGCACAGCTTTGCAAGCTTTTTGTGTAAAGTGCCGGGGGCCGGCTCTTGGTGTGCACATAGAAGATGAAGCTTCTGTGACTAAGAGGTGTGGCCACATGCCAGGGAAAGTGCTTGTTGCCATATCAGAGCATATCAATCGCCTTGTAGCAACACGTTTACAGCGAGTACTGATGCGGAGGCCGCTACCTTTTGCAGAGCAACATTGATCACTCGATTAACTTGGCATCTATTAGTTAGCAGCTTAGAGAGCTAGCTATATATAATATTTGACCACGCGGAAGCTTGCAAGATTCCCAGCTGCAATCTTGAAGCAGACCCTTGTCCGCAGGGACCTTGATTTGGTGTGCCTCAACTCAAAATCCACCTTAAGCTGGCTACCCACATTAGGCGCTCTTTGGTAACTGTTGCAAACCTGTGCCAGACTTAGCCTGTTGCAAACCTGGGCCAGGCATGCAAACCTGTTGCAAACCTGGGCCAGGCATGCAAACCTGTGCCAGACTTAGCTGTTTAGCTGCACATGGGACTGAATGAATTCTCAGCTTACAAGGCCCGCTCCACATTAGCGTCCCCGGCCTACTGCATCAGTGCACTATTAAAAATTCACTTGCTGACACCGCTTCTATGCTGCCCCATCTCATCACATCAAAGTAGCTCTTTTGCACCGCAGCACTTAAGCTGTACAAAACACACTGTCACGGTCTTGCTCTCCTTCGTAAGATAAAACAGCCAGCTAGGAAAGGGTGGCATAGTCCGCAGCCCACCGTCCCCTTCCGTCAGTACCCAGTGAGCCCCAAAAATATGCTCTCAAAAGAACAACATTAAACTAGCTCCTACATCAGATACAACAGAGGACTCTCCCATCCGATATGCTCGTAGAACCCTGCAAGCCTCTTGGCCATAGCACCCCTGGCTTTTAGTGCGCTTCCCTCTAGCTTGAACAACTATAATTGGAAACGGCTATCAGATCAGTGCCAGATGTTGCAGCTCCAAGTCCGCCCACTGCGCCTCTACAAACATCTGTAGCAGCATATGCGGCGTGCAATCTGTGATAGCTTTGTTCAGCCTGTGTTCAGCATGCCCACAACCTACTGCTATCACTCGACCTCCTGTTTACCATACTCCAGGCTCCGGCCATAGCCGCCTTCCTCTCTCCGCTTGTAGTACAACACCAAGCAGGTGTCATATTGCTGTTGATCTTTAATGCAAACTTATAAAACACCTCAGCCTCAAGACAACCCACTTTGCAGCCGCTTCATCAACCAAGCTGGCCCAAGGATTTCATCATCCTCAAAGAAGTCACGTGTGTCACAACAAGTTTTAGACTTTTCTCAACATGAGAAAAAGGGCCTGTTTTTCACTTCTTTTTCTACTTCAAAGTGTGTGAAGCACGAGAAGTGTAAAAATGGTTTTGATAGAAAAAAAGAGATTTTTCATTTAAAATATTTATCATCTCAATGTAGTAATTTAATCAAAATATTTGCACATATCATCATGCAAGAAGTTCATTTTTTTGCATACATGAATAATTTGCGTCAGTATAGGTCTAAATTTTCTCATATTAAAACCAGTAAATTTTAACAATGTTACTTATATTTTAATTTTAAAGGTGGCATTCTTGATTTCTTTTGCAACAAATTATTTCCACTTTAACACTATGATTTTTTTTGCACAATGTAGTTGCTTCTAAACCATTCAAATTTTGGCAATATACGATATATTCACATCTTCTTGAGTAAAAAAATACATCCATGCCACTGTAAACTTTTCGTATGCTGAAAAATTTTCAATGCTTAACACTAGAAAGGTAACAGGACACTTTTATGTCCTTGGACACTTTTGTGTCTTGTTAAGTGACCATTTTGCTTGAATTATTTGAAGAGTATGAAAATGAATTTCGAGGTGCTATATATCCACAAAGTTGTCTTATGAGCTGAAAAAACTTAGCTTTTTTTTTTGAGTATCGATCTCACCATTAACCTTACTCTTGCACAACATTTTTGAACCTAAACTGTGTGAAAAAACGGGTCCTGTTTTTGGCTTTTTTTAATTTTTGGCAACTATACCACTCTAAACTTCATGTTTGTGAGGTTTAGATGGCTAGAGGTTAGGCCTTCATAGTTCTCAACATGTTTTGATGCTTGTAAGGAGAGCTAAGTGTTAAAATTGAAAGTTATGACCAATTTACAAGAATTGCATAATCTTATTTTTTGGCCAAAATTAGCACTTTTATGATTTTTTTGGTGGCTTTCTTGATATGCAAATTCAATTTTGATTGTGTAAGTGTAATGTATAACATAAAGCTAATCTTCCTTGAGTTTTGGGGGACCTAATATGCTATATAGCATAGTATATGATGATGGTTGAGTTTTTTGATTGCTGAAGAATAGGATACATTTTAGAGTAGCAAGTATAAATTTCTCAATGTTGCTAGTTTCTTAGGCCAATTGTGTGTATTTTATAGGTAGTAACCATATCTAATCATAGACTACAAACTTGGCTAGATATTGAGTAGTTTCTATGGGTTTCTAGAGGTCATAATGCTAAACCCAATTTTTTCATGTTTGCTGTATTTAGCACTTTATCATTGCCCCCAAGGTTCCAATTGTAAGAGATCCATTATCCTTTTGACATGCTCCATGGATCCTTTTGAATCCAGAGGCCCAAAGGGAACTAAGAAAACATGTATATAGTATCTGTATTGAGCGTGACTATATAAATTTTGATGATAGGTCCGCAGAATGGCAAAAATGCAACTTTTTTGTACCTATTTTTTTGCCCAAAAAAAAATTAGTGAGGTAAAAGCAACCATATGTTTTGGTCACCAACCCATTGAAGTTAACAGGGCATTTTATCCCATGTCCTACAAAAACCACCACTCTTATTTATATGCAATCAACCGTAAGAAATTGCTGTTTTGGGCAAACTGCACTGGTCCATCAACTTTGGAGGCTTGTAGTGACCAAGGGATGAGAAAAATTACAAGTTTCTCATTTTTTCCATATGTGGTAGTTATTGAACTATAAGCTCATGAAAGGATTTTTCAAAATGAGTGGATCTACTATGGTTTGGAATTTTTTCCCAAAACCCTGAAAGGACACTTTTATGTCCTATTAGGTTACCATTCTAGTGTTAAGACATTGAAAATTTTGTATGGTATGAGAAATTCTCACATCCTATCATAAGAAGCACTTTGCCTCTAGTGATAATAATTCTTACTTTGTAAAGATTTCACTTTTCCTAGCAAAATATTTTAGCTTTTGAACCATACAAAATATTACATTCAAATGATATAAATTTTTGTGTCATGACAATATTTTTCACTCTTAAAAGTGAGAAAAGCTTGAGCTTCACTGTACATTATCGGTATGATGTTATATTTTCACCTTTTGTAGCAAGTTTTCACTCTTAAATCATTAATAAAAAATATACTATGACAAAGATTCTTATCATTCAAAGTGCAAAAATCTTTTGACATGCTCCATGGCTCCTTATGAACCTAAAGGACAATATCGAACTAAGAAAACATGCATATATTATTTGTATTGAGCGTGGCTATAGAAACTTTGATGATAGGTTTGCAGAATGGTAAAAATTCAACTTTTTTGTACCTATTTCTTTTGGCAAAACAAAAAATAGTGAGTCAGAAGCAATCATCTGTTCTAATCACCAACCCATTGAATTTAACTAGGGAATTTATCTCAAGTCCTACAAAAATCCCTAATCTTATTTTTATGCAACAAAACATAAGAAATGACTGTTTTGATGAAAATGTACTGGTCCATCAACTAATTTGGAGGCTTGGTGTCACCAAAAGATGAGAAATTTTACAAGTTTCTTATGTTTTCCATGTGTAGTAGTCCTTGAACTATAACCTCATGAAAGGATTATACAAAATGGGTGGATCTACTATGGTTTTGGAGGTTTTTTTCAAAACCTTGAAAGGACACTTTTATGTCCTGTTAGGTTACCAACCTAGTGTTAAAGACCTAGCACTCTAAACAAGGGTTAGTGATACGATTTTTGGCATCTCATAAAGAACTGTGGACCTCAAAAAAGATATTTTACTATACATCAACAACCTAAATATTAAGGATATTTGCCAAAACAACCCAATCCAATAGTTGAAAGCTCCATCTTACAAAAAGTGATAGGTGTGAAGCTCTACTTTACAAAAAGTAATAGTTTTAGAGCTATATGTTTGCATGCTCGATACATATCTCAATAGTATTTCACTACAAGAGGTACTTAGTGTTAGCGACGCTCGCAGTGCGATGCTGAAATGCGAAAAACCACGGCGTCGCTATGAGTGTCGCTAAGTTACTTGTAACTTAGTGACGCTCATAGAGACACCTATAGCAACGCCGTCACGGGTAAAAAAAAATAACCGAGAGCGTCCAAAAACTCAGATCTCAGGTCTGAGTTTTCGACGAGCGCTCATGCAAGCAAGGTAACGCGCGCTCTCCCTCTCTCTCTCTCTTTCTTCTCCCCACACACACACACACACACACACACGAGGAGAGGAAGGAGATCTAGGTATGCTCCTTCCCTCTCCTCACTCTCATGTTCCCTTCCCCTCTTTCTCTCTCCCTCTCTCTCTCTCTCTCTCTCTCTCTCTCTCTCTCACACACACACACACACACACATTGTGTTTCTGAGAGAGAGAGAGAGAGAGAGAGAGAGAGAGAGAGAGAGAGAGCACATGCATAAACAAAAAACGCACACACACATGCATAAACAAAGAATGCACACACACATTGAGAGAGGAAAAGAGAGAGAGAGAGAGAGAGAGAGAGAGAGCATGTATAAACCAAAAACGCACACACATGCATAAACAAAGAATGCACACACACATTAAGAGAGGAAGGAGGAGAGAGAGAGAGAGAGAGAGAGAGAGAGAGAGAGAGAGAGAGAAGAAGAAGAAGAAGAAGAAGAAGAAGAAGAGTCTTAACATCGTAGGAAACTATCCCAAGAGACCTTAAAGATCTAGTCGACGAGGAGTTGAACTCAAGACTTTTTATTCATGTGGGAAATGGCATAACCAATCTATCACACTTGGGTGATAGAAAAGTTATACCATTTTTCTCCTTTTATTGGCGTGCACACACACACACACACACACCCGAGAAGAAGAGAGTTTAATTTAATGTCGTAGGAAACTAATTCCAACCTAAAGATCTAATCGACAAGGAGTTGAACTCAAGACCTGTTATTCAAGAGGGAAATGGCATAACCAATCTACCACACTTGGGTGATAGAAAGGTTATACCATTTTTCTCTTTTTATTGGCACACACACACCCACACACACACGAGAAGAAGAGAGTTTTAACGGCGTAGGAAACTATCCCAAAAGACGTTAAAGATTACGTTAGATGTAAACTTACGTTAAATTAAATTTAGGTTTATTTAAGTTAAATTAGATTAGATTTAGGTTTATTTTTAGTAAGATTTAGATTATGTTATATTATATTAGATTCAGGTTTATTTATGTTTATCTACGTTAGATTTAGATTTACGTTATATTAAATTAGATTTAGGTTTATTCACATTATTTACCTGTTATTGAAGAGGGAAATGACATAACCAATTTACCACACTTGGGTGATAGAAAGGTTATACCATTTTCCTCTTTTTATCGTTTAAGATAAGGTTAGATTTAGATTTACATTAGATTAGATTTAGGTTTATTTAAGTTAAATTAAGTTAGATTTAGATTTATTTTGAGTACACCGAAGGATTATACTGCCTACGCGTTTGAGATGCTGCATCGGGGATAATCCCGTCTTGATGCAAACTCTTGCTACGTCACTTTGCTGCCACCACTTGTCTAGATTGGTTGTCCTCTCCTCCCTGATACTAGAGACCATGCTTGGATGAGGAGACGCATGCGCGACTACATGAGGAGAGGAGTGGAGGGGTATCAGGGAGGAGAGGACGACCAATCCAGATAGGCGGTGGCAGCAAAGTGACGCAGCAAGAGTTTGCATCCAGACGAGATTATCCCATCACCTAGGGAGTGGCGGCTGGGCCAGCTTCGCGGAGGATTTTATCCCATCACTTGTGTCATGGATCAACGGGATGGAAAGTTGAGAGTATTAAACTCTTGCATTGAATTATTTGTATATGTGACGCCCATTCACATCTACATAGCTAGTAGCCCCATTGGTATGTCTTTTATTCTTCAATGGAGCGAATCACCACATGTTCAATTAGTTTAGATTTAAGATAAG
Source organism: Adiantum capillus-veneris (assembly GCF_014529385.1). NCBI lineage: Eukaryota > Viridiplantae > Streptophyta > Polypodiopsida > Polypodiales > Pteridaceae > Adiantum > Adiantum capillus-veneris. The sequence goes on along the minus strand of NC_140960.1, from coordinate 159,775 downwards.
ATTTTGGATTGAGTTTTTATATTAGAGTCTACCTTCGAGATTACGGTAAAAAAATTAGAATTAGACAAACAGTGAAAATATCTACTGTGAAAAGATGTTAAGATGCAGTGAAATGCTACAGCTAGAGAAGAGGCAAAGGGGTTTTGTCCACTACATGCACTATCATGAAGACATGGGTGTGTAAATTTCTTGTACCCACAAATATAGGCATTGACCAATAAAGACGAGATTATAACCCGGTGGTTCTAATCTCTGTGCACCTCTAGACTGAGGTGTGCGGGGATTGGACATGACTAGAGAATGTGAGGTAGTTTACAGTGTGAACAAAGAGAGAGAGAGAGAGAGAGAGAGAGAGAGAGAGAGATAAAAGACAAAGAATGCCAATAGAAGATTAAATTTGTTGTCCAGGTTATAAGATTTTTTCCCTCATTATGAGTAGTGACGAGGATGTGGGGCCGTCCGACCGAAGCACCTATCTTTCAACGAGGATCTTATGTCCTTGTAATCAATGCAAGCATGTTGTGCAACGGACAAGACGCGTTTCTTTGCAGCACGTTTGCGAATTTGGCGAGCTTGATATATCTATTATAGATCGATTTGTTGCCAATTATAACTCTTCGGAGTCTGACGCTGGCCAACAGGCAGCAATCTTGCAACCCAATAGACATGTTTGCAGGCGCTTTGGTCAAGAAACTTGAGGATGGAATACAATTCGATCCACGCTTGTCCTAATGACTGCATTCTTTTCAGAGGGGAATACATAGACATGGAGAAGTGTCTGAAATGTGATTCTAAGAGATATCGAGTAGATCTCCATGGAACAAAAAATCCGCAAAAAGTTTTGCGACATTTTCCTCTTCTTCCTTGCATCAAGAATTTCTTTGAATGTAAGTCCATGGCCGCCCTAGCATCATGGCATGAGGAGAATAAATCTTCGGATGGTGTGCTACAGATTCCTGCAGATTGCGCAGCATGGAAACATATAGATGGAACATGGTCGGATTTTGCCAGGGAAGCTTGAAATTTTTGCTTAGTCCTAGCTATGGATGGCGTAAATCCATTTGGTCAGAGATCAACATCTTACAGTGTATGGCCCGTTGTCATCGTCAACTACAACATTCCCCCGTGGTTGACTACGAAGAAGGGGCAGGGGCGATATAAAGTGAAGAATATGGATGTGTATCTTCTTCCACTATTGGAAGAGCTACAACAAATGTGGATTGGCATAGAAGTGGTGGATATGAGCCGACACACAGGTCGATGGAATGTTTTGATCAGAGGCATTCTAATGTGGACCATACATGACTATCCCAGACTAACAGAATGCTCAGGTGATCTATTTACACTCCTCACTCAGACACTGTAAATCTTGGTTTTTCTCAAGCTGATCTATTATCATGTGTATACATGCAGGGCTTCAAACAAGCGGATACAGAGCATGTGTCACATGTGGACCTAGATTGAATACACGTAGGGCGTCCTCATTGAAGAAGCAAATCTACGAAGGTCATCAAGCGTATCTTCCAGAGAATCATGTGTTACGCGATGGCTTTTTGGGAAGAGAGCCACTGAGGATGTCCGCACAAGCATGGTTAGAGCAGAAGGAGATGTGTGATGACGGATTGCCCCCAGGGATGAAGAGACTATCTCTATGGTATGAGTTACCATACTGGCCCCGACTCATGATCAATCACTTGCTCGATCCAATGCACATATTCAAGAATGTGGGTAATCTATTATGGGACCATTTGACCGGCAAGAAAGATACTTTGGGAGCCAGGGTTGACCTTAGAAATGTGGATCGTATGGAGCAATATTGGCTACAAACAACGTCCGATGGATCGTTAAAACTCCCTAAAGCACCATGGATTTTCACAGGAGCCCAAGAACGCAAAGTAAAAGAAACCATTCAATATTTGCGGACCCCCACTGGCATAATGCACTCGCTCCGAACGTGTTTTACTAAAGAAGAAAAGCTTACCGGTTTGAAGTCACACAACTGGCATAAAATGTGTCAGGTATGTTCATAGTGGGAATTGCGTAAAAAATTCATCTGTGGACTTTAATATCATTGTTGCACGTGTTTTGCAGTTTATTTTACAAGTTGCCATTGAGGAATGTTTGTCTCTTGACGCCCATAACACAATCTACAAACTTGAGAAGTTGGTGCAATGGATCTCACAAAAGGAGATCAACGTAGACTCCATACCATTCGCCAAAATAAACACTGTGGAGGTTGTGTGCATGTTTGAGAAACATTTTCCTACTACCATGCTAACCATTTAGGTGCATCTTCTTGTTCCATAGTTGATGAGGTGGAAATAGCTGGCACAGTACATTCCAGATGGATGTTCGTTTTAGAACGTTTCATGAAAACACTCAAGAGATATGTGCGTCAGAAAGCACGTCCGGAGGGTAGCATGGCAGAAGGTTGGTATCAAAGTCCCTAGTGTACATTGGAGAGTGGCTAGACGGATTTGATAAAGCCCGGGATATGCTATGGAAAACCATAGATGACGAGTGCATATCTGGGATTGTCATGTGCAATCTCGGTGTTGAGAAGAAGATGACGGAAGATCTAGAGGCTAAAATCAACCAATTTTGCATGCTTCACAATCCAGTGATGCAAAAGTGGATTTCACAATATGAGGATGCAAAGCAAGAGCGACAAAGGGTACGAATCGAGTGGAGACGGGGAAGACGACCATCGATGCACTATCCGACGGGTCTAGAGAGCCTACCAACATTCATGAGCTTAAGATGGTTGCACAACCGATTGAAAAGCACACAACAGTGCGGTGAAGAAGTGACTGAGGAAGAGTGGGAATACTCTTGGGGTTGCGCGACCAAGGTAAGTTTGCAATGTACGACTAGTGACTTTCTATATGTTTGAATGGCCACTCATAATCTTTGTTGGTTGTAGTATAAGTCATACACAGCAGCATGGTGTAAAGGTCGACATTTTAGGGTGGAACGGATCGACAAAAAGCGTTTTACTCAAGATTGTAGAATCATGGAAAAATTTGAACAGTTTAGTCGACGACGGTCCTCTGATGCAGATCCTGTGGTGGCGGAACTCACTTACTTCAGCACGCTACAAGAGATTTTGAGGATCGATTATAGAGGATTTTTTGTCGACTTGTTCGACGTGCAATGGTTCAAGATAATCATGGAGGGTCGCAACGCTACTGTGCGTAGAGGAGAGTCTGGTTTTCTTGAGGTGGATTCAACTAAGAAATGGACTGACCTAAGAGACACTTTCGTACTACCCGAGCATTGTGAACAAGTGTGTAAATAGTTAACATCACATTTTAGAATTTATGTGCTTGGAAGCTCTCATGTAAGTTATGTGGCTCTGGCAGGTGATATTTCATCCTACAAAGTCTGCATCAAATTGGTGGTACATCATAGAGGTAGCCCCTCGTAGTGCACGAACGTATGAAGGCTACCATGCATCAATCACAGCGGCATCAATGGAGGAGATCGGAGAAGATGCTCAGTTAGAAGCCGTTGAGGTGGTGCCATACTAACATCAAGTTGCTACTCTCTATGGGGTGCATGCAGAGGATCTACAAAATGAAACGGAGGACATTTGTTTAAACGGAGAGCTCTATATAGATATAGGAAGTTATGCTAAGCTATGCGAGGATGAGAGAGATCTCTCTTAAAGCCATAAATATTGTATTTGAAAATTTTTTCTATGTTTGTAAAAACTCTGGCTCTCTAAGTACCTTCCATGTTGTATAACGCTCTTTTGATTTTGTGCTCACATCCTGGGCAATCCATGGCCACATACAGCTCCACCACCTAGTTTTTCGACTACAAGATTTGATTGTGCTCTCTTTCTCTCTCTCTCTCTCTCTCTCTCTCTCTCTCTCTCTCTCTCTCTCTCTCTCTCTTTCGATTGAAAATTCTGAGTTATCGACTTGCCTCTTCCATCACTCAAGTTGAATAGAAGAAGAACGCGTTCTGTTGCTGCTAGCCTTTGAACATTCCAAAGCTACAAGCACCTTCGAGTTCTACGTCCAAAAATAAAGAGATAGTTCGGATTCTTGTACGATTATCTGTTTTGAACAATTTTGCTTCGTTTTGTAAAAACTCTAGCTCTCTAAGTACCTTCCATGTTGTATAACGCTCTTTTGATTTTGCGCTCACATCCTGGGCAATCCATGGCCACATGCAGCTCCACCACCTGGTTTTTCAACTGCAAGATTTGATTGTGTGCACTCTCTCTCTCTCTCTCTCTCTCTCTCTCTCTCTCTGGCTCTCTCTCTCTCTCTTTCGATTGAAAATTCTAAATTATCGACTTGCCTCTTCCATCACTCAAGTTGAATAGAAGAAGAACACGTCATTGCGTCATTGTATTTATATGCGTCATCGCGTCATTGCATCATTGTATTTAATGGTCTTTACGTCCACTCTAGGTACGTATGCTCTGGGTATGTTCTCACAAGCAAGGACAACGAGCACCTCCTCTCTCTCTCTCTCTCTCTCTCTCTCTCTCTCTATCTATCTATCTACTTGTCCATGTTTTCTACTTTATTCATTCAATATTAAGTTTAAATGTTGCAGGTATGGATGATGAGGAGTTTCTTTCTTCTTTGTCACCGCAGCAGAGATAGTGGTACGTGGAGCGTCATCGCTCTGGTACACCATCATGCGTTCCTACTCCATCCGCATCTCCCTCTGTTTCGGAGCATTCAGCGTGCTTCAAAGCTTCGGTGTCGACGAGAGGATCTTCACACTTGTCTAGGCGCCGGCGCTCTAGTGGTGGTGGTGGCGGTTGTTGTGGGGATTCCGCCGCCGATGCTTCGACACCGCCTCGTGTTCGATGAGGCTGTTTACCCTACCCTTCTTTGCCAGTCCCGACACCAGCCACAGCATCGCCATCGGCACCAGGTTTTGCACGGCTGACTGCCGTTCCTAGCACCTACACATCACTAGCTACTTCTCCAGGAGTCACTCCAGTGGACACTCCTCGCTTCGGGGCTGAGACTCCAATGGAGACACCTGAATTCCGTACCCCCGTCGACACGCCGCTAGATACCCCTGTCGGGACACCCAAGTCCATGCGTCAGCGGCGAGAGGGCTTGCCTTACTCCGTCGACTTCAGCGACGGCATCATCTTGGATGATGAAGGCAAGAAGGTGATTTCGCGCATGCGCGGTCTTTGCTCTCAGGTGTTTAGACACTACATACTAAACAGCTGGAGTGAAGTACCGAATAAATTTAAAAGACAGAGTCGTCAGCATTCTTCATGACGAGTTTCCCGTTCCAACACGGGATGAGTGCTTCAATGAAGACGCGATGAAGGTTCAAATGCGCGAATATTGCAAGCACAAGTGTTCCGAAGTGCAAAAAGCAATCAAGAATGGGTGGAACAGACCAGATTGGCTGGCCAAAAAGATTGGAAGAATGCGAAGAAAGTAGTGCGCGAGAATCCCGACAAGTGGAAGCAAAAAAAGGAGGCAGCCAGAGCGTGAGTGGAGGCAGAAGCTCCCACCACTTGGGGAGCGGTGGGTGGGCACCATTTGAGGCCGATTTTGTAAGTGTTTTTGCATTGCTCTCTATGTTTGATAGTTTAGGGTTTATGGGTTTTTAAATTCTAACGTAATGGATTCTTTGTATGTTTTGACAGTGGTCGATGACAAGACGTGATCCCACAGCGTAGGAGCGTGAGTACGCAGGCAGGAAGGGCTTAAACGCCCTTATGGATATTCTGAGTTCTTGCGACGGCATGGTTACTATTAGGGTTTACTCTTTTCTATTTGTTGTATTGTTTTATAAACGTCGCTATATGTTTATACTTACAAAAAGCTGTCTTATTGTTTTTGTTTGGCAGAATCCGACAGATACGCCGCTTGGATGCGATGAGACGTTTGATTAGACGATGTCAGTTTAGCCATAAATAGATAGCATTAGTTTCTTTTTGCCATAGCTTATGTATCATGAGACGATTTTTATACGTCTTTTTGAAAACCATGTATATTTTTTCAATAACGACAATGGTTTGTAACTATTACATTTGCAAAGTTTAACAATCAAGTGATTTTGCCTATTTGTACAGTTGTCATTGATTTACTTTCATCAATTTACGCTTGTCAATTTTGTATCTTTATTTTGCAAACAATACGTACTATGGATGATGGAGTTTATGGTTATATTGTCTTGTGGGTGACTATTTTGGGTCTATATCTACCTTTGCACTTTTTTTCAAAGGGGAATCAATTAATGAAACATTCAATATTAATGAATGCCCTGCCACCAAAAAAATTTCCTCTCGGACGTCGCTATGAATGTTGCTATATAAGGCTCTGCAGCGTTGCTATAGATGGCTCTGCAGCGTCGCTATAATCGTCGCTATATAGCGACGCTTATGCTTATAGGGACTGTTATAGCGACGTTTCCGTATCGACGCTGGTAGTGACGCTCTTAGCGACGCCAGGGGTTATAAAAACCCAGTGTATTTCCGTCGCTAAAAGCGTCACAAAAGCACACAACCTCTTGTAGTGTTTGACATATAACAACGTTGGATTGTCATTACATGATGATACACATTTGCAATTGACGTTTCAAAAGAACTTTGCACTTACAAAAGCTCAAATTCATCTTGACCCGTCTCCATTTCTTGATCCTCTCTAAGCTTCAACTTTTTGGTCCAAAGAGCCCAAGACACCAAAACATCCAATGCCTCTAACTCTTCACTTAATTTTTCAAAATCAAATGACTGTTTAGGAGATGTCCGTTGCACACCCCTTAGAAATTCATCAAGTCGTTTGTACATCAAGTCTACGTTGTTCTCCCCCATTAGCTTCATAGCAATAGATTCTTTTGTTGATTTTGGTAAGCTACAAGCCTAAATCATCACAAAAAACAAGTGTAAATTGTCTAGAACAAAAACATCAAGTGTGAATTGTTTAGAACATAGTGTGTAAGGGAGATGAAAAGAAACATAAGTATACATTAGCAAGTACTCCCACATGCTTATCTCAAGAAGTAAACTTTTCACTTTTAGATTTTGGAACCTGAAATAAAGATACAATAGACATCAACATTCTATTCAACTAAGTGCTACAACCTTCTAGAATCAAGAATTTACTCGAGTGGAAGCATTCTCCTTAAATCTAGCTGGAACTTTTATGCTTCTCTTAGAGGTTTTGCTTGTTCTATCTATGCCCTTCAAAAACATTCCACTAGCTTCTACATATCTTGTGAAATAGGCATCACAACATATAGCTTAAGACATCACAAACTTGTACTGGTACCACATTCTCGCTTTTGCACTTGATTATTAGAGATATCCCTAAGAGCCTACAAAACAGGTCAATGTTTGAAGCCCTTCATTACAACTATTCTATAAATAAATTGGAGCAATAAAAATATGCCGTCTTTTTTGGACGTACCATTTTTCTTTGTATGGGGTTTCCCCTGTCAATACACATTGAGTCCTTGAGTAGAAAAAGGAACATTATATCTCTAAATTTGAGCTGTCTATAGCCCTTACCATCAATTTGCTCATGCACACAACTTTTTCCTTCTTTGCTTGTGTGCTTCTTATAGTGGTATCATTATGGTCCTACACAACATAGTAGAGTTAAGTGATATATTAAAATTGAAATCCTTGGGATTAAGCAAGTATACCTTTTTCAGTATCTCATCTTCACTTTACTCTTTGCTTTGTGATGGATGATTTGCAACCTATAAATCATCCTTTATTATTACTAATGCATACCTACTTATCACATGAAAAAAGAAGATTGGATAGTATGAACCTTACAAATCCTTCAATCACTCCAATAGATGGGTCTTCAAAGGGGCCATCCAAGTTAAACATTTTCCATGTACATTGTAAGGATGAGAGAAATTTAAACAAAATAAACCATTTTGTACCCCATGTATCATAGAATAATCTACCTTGTTATTTTCTTCCACGGTACTATCCAAGTTATTGAACAGTTTTGCATTTAAATGAGAGCTACTTGCTACAAGCATCTATTAAAGAAAAATCCAAGTAAAAAGCATATATATACCACAAATTACTAATCAACTTGCAAGATAGAGGAGCCTTTTTATTAAGTACCTCTTCAAGTTGCTTGTTTGTTGGCTGTGGATCCCCAAACCCAAGCGGTCCATTGAACTTTTTCAACAAAAAATTGCTTAATTATTCTCAATGGAAGGAATATCATTGATGCTTCAATAAATGCAAACGTATACCTGATCAAGAATCTTTGAGCAAGCAATCTTTTCTTTGTTAGAAGCAATGGATGCTTGAACATGTGAGGGTAAGCCATTTGCAATATTTATAACCTAAACAATCAAAGAAGCAAAATTTGAAGGGTTTACAAAAAGATAAATAGACAATCAACTCTTAACAAGAGTAGGCATACGTCTTCTAGCTGTCTTAAATGCTCAAAGTCACAAGCAAGAGATAGCCTTTTTTATTGAGTGTGTGTGATCGAACCAGTAGGAGTATTCACATCCTTTTAGAATAGAACATTGACATGTGAGAAAAAACGAAAGTTAATACGCAAAGGTATGTAATGAATTTACCTCTAATTGAGATTGAGACCACTTCTTTGTGTGTTCTATGGTTGAATTCACACTTGACTTTTGTTGCAAAGATAAGGGGCTTGTTTCTTTCCAAGGCTATAAGCAACTTGTAGTTAGAAAACATATTCAAAGACAAATAGTTGATCTTTACAAAGCAAAAGAGAAATATTACATGTCCTTCTTCATCGGTTGATCGAGGCTCAATCTTGCTAAGAAACACAAGTGGAACCTCTATTATTTGATTCTAAATTTGAAAAATAAAAAGTGAGCTATCAAAAATCTTAAAAGTGAATGTAATTTAGGTGTTTTACTAGAGGGGTACTTACAATATGGAATCTAGATCCTGGTAGAAGACTTCTAGGAATATAAAGACTCTTTGCATCATCGCTCAATGATTCAATCTCCACCTTCCACCACTCATAATCATGTTCACCATGTGACTTTGAAAAGACTATTCCTCTTCTTTTGTGTGCGAATCAAGGACGGGAATGGAGCAAAATTGTTGTGGTGTACCTTTGGGAAACGATCCACATCTACATCTCACATTCTCTTCAGTTATACAATTGGATGCTCCCATGATTTTGACCTTTTCTTGGCCACTAGTAGGCACATAGCAAACCTCTTGTATATGATGTAGAGGGGCAGAGAAATTTTCTATACCTTCAAACAAATCATCTACTTCAAGGTCAACCATCTCAGTGCCTACTTCTTCGTGGTTTCTATCTTCATCAACACTCTCCAAGTGTAAGATATCTTCCACTGGGATCTGGTGGATTTTACCAAGCCCTTCAAACAATGGCACTGCTTTGAGTCTCATGTAACATCTATGCTGGTTTATTTTTAGAAAGATTTGTCTCTCTGTCATATAATCGGAATCCTTGACTTCATTACGGGCTCGAAAAGGAGATAGTGTTCTTCGCTTCCGATGAATGAACTTATCCGCTTGCTACCTCATTTCCTTGTCCTTCTTGAAGTCTGCTTGCATAAACTTGTCGATGGGAAACAAATCTAGCCCTTGTTCGGTCCACATGCAAATCCGTTCCATGTTCCTATTGTATGTGCGATGCTCCCAAGCATGATTTATATGAAGCAAAACTTTTTCCTTTGCACTCTTTGGGATTTGGACTACAAAATGAGATTCTGATTGCTTGGCAATTGAGTTCATTGTTGGAAAAATTTGCTTCATCTCTCCCAACGTATGTCAAGGACAAATGATCATGCTGCATGTGAGGTGTCACTTCTTGCGAAACTTGTTTTGTTGGAGTGGATGACAAAGTCTCTACCTCGGCCCATTTGCTTTGCGCCCAACTATGCAAAGCAAGTCTGTGTCCACTAACCTCTATTCCCAAGGCTCCCCATGAAGCCACAGAGGTGTAAAAGAGACTTCTTCCGTCGATATTGTTCTCGCATATACTTTTGGTATAGCGATCCATTCCCAAATATTCATTAACAAACACTGCTACTTTTTCAGCATTCCATAAGAAGCTGCTTTTCAAAGGCTCATTCTCCATGTTGATGTGATTGCTATTAACCCTACAAACAAAAGCACATCATAAATTTCAGTAAATGGGCCCAATTTGTATCAATAAAAATCACCCTCTAGATAATCATGGTATTTTGTTGAATGATATTGGCTTATATTTGTGATTTCAATCATGTTTCAGATAATTCCTTGACTACAAACCATGCTTGATTTTGTACTTTTGTAAGCAATATGTAAAGATGATATTAAACAAGGGGGGGGGTTTTGTTTTACAAAACTCATGCTAAAGGGAGAATTTCTATCCCAATATTTGGGTAATGCTGGTTCTAATGGGTGGAGCTAAGCAATGGAGCTTCACTTCACAATGAAAAAGTACCTTATAAGTGGAAAACTGCACGAAGAGGTCGAGCTTCTTTGCAACTGCAGGAGAACGGTGGCTTGATGACGAAGTTGAAGCTTGGAACAAGCTGCACGAGCTACATATTTCGTCGAAGAAGTCAATGGGAAGAGGAAGGTGCAATGGAGAAGGTCAAGGGAAAGACGAAGGTGCACAGAGGAGATAGCTTCGCCAATGGAGAAGAAGTCTATGGGAAGAGGAAGGTGCAATGGAAAAGCTTAAGGGACAAAGGAAGGTGCACAGAGGAGACGTTAGTTGGCGATGGTGTGAAGAAATGAGCGCATGAAGTGAAGGTAAGAAAAATGCTTAATAATAATCGATTATGCATGGTAAGGCGTGCCCAAGATGTTTCAATTTAGGCCAATATCTAAATACACAATAAAAGTGCTTAATATTGCTTGGAGCTTTTTTAAAAAGTTGAGCCACGACGGCGCCGTCGTTGCTCAAACTCAAAAGAAAGAAGAAAATGGACGAAGTATAGCTTGGAAGCGTCGAGCTCGTGTTAGAGGCAGGCCTGTTGGAAGCAAGAGAGGCGATATAAGCTGTGGGAGGCGAGGGTCCATCAACGCGAATAGGGTATGTTTTGTATTTGGTTTGATGTGATTACGACGAGCTGTGGCGTGAGAGAGAGGGCGTTTGCCAGGGAAAGAAGGGTATGGGGCCCTTCAAAGGCAACATAACGAGATGTGGCGTGAGAGAGAGGGAGAAAAACGAAATTAAATGAAATGTTATCTGAACGTCTTCAAAATGCCCTGCGTGAGAGAGAGGGAGAAAAATGAAATGAGCTAAAATGTTATATAACCTTTTCAAAAGGCCATAGTGATCTATAAGACAATTTTGAAGGCCAGAAAGTTACAATGTGGTTGATTGCCTTGACATACCATTTGTGGCAGTGCCGAATACCCCCTCTAAATCCACATCCATAGAGCCTCGCAATGGGTGAATGCATTTATGTGCACCGATGACATCAGTGAGGATGACATTTGTTTCTTTTTGGCACTGTCTATTCGGGGCAAATTTTGTCTTGGTTTCAAGCTTGGCTCCCTCATTCTCCCTTGCATTTCCCCTTCTTCCACTGCTTCCCATTCTATCCCTATACCAAATAGCCTCTCAAAACAATAGATGACGGATAATTTTTATATACTTTAGGGTTTGTTTATTACTGAGCAGATCACAAGGATGCCGTGGCGGTTACATTGCGTGGCAGTTTCATCTTTCTCATTCTGTCCAACAAGGATGCCCCCTAGCCCCTTATTTGTTTTTGTTCTTTGCTGAGGCGTCTTGGTTCACACTTGCCGGATGATGGACTAGGTGGTCGACATTCTAGTGGTCCAAAGGGCTTGGCGAGATGCGAAGCAGTGATACCAATGGTGGCGAGTGGACACCATGGCTAGCCTATCATTCCCACCTCAGTCTGGATATGTGTAGTTGTCTCTCAAATATATTTCTTACTAGTTATGGATGGGAGGTACTCTGTTGTATATATAATCTGTTTTGTGTGGTCTAAGGGGACTAGTCTCAGGTCTAGAGTCGAGTGATTTTCATAGCACTTCCCATGCACTTCCCACGCTGCTACAGCCATGCAAAAACGTTGATGTAGACTTCTAAAAATGCGGCTAATCTTGGCCGAGAATCGCTGTCCCAAGGGGCTAAAAAAAGCTGGATCAATGGCCGCAAAAACATTGTCCAAGGAGGCTGAAAAACGTTGTCAATCCAGGCTGAGAAACACTGTCCAAAGGGGCTGAAAAACGTTGTCAATCCCGGCTGAAAAATGTTGTCCAAAGGGGCTAATCTGCTACGGAGGTGGCTGCTGAAAACGTTGGGCTTCACTGATGGAAAACGCCAGGGCTTTGCGGGGTTTCTTGCTTGAGAAGTCTTCCGGAGGGTAGGTGCGACAACATGTCTTTAAGATGCGAGCATAGGTGATTGCATCCGGAGAGATGCGTTTGCTTCGCATCAGCCGAGAATAGTTCAGAGCTTCCTCTTCCCTCCCCTATTCGGCATATGTCTGACTAACAAAGTGCCAAGCATTCCTTTTTTTATCCACAACCCTAGCTAACACTACCATGTGAGTTCTTTAGGAAGTCTAAGTAATGATGGTCGACGACATGTCTTTAAGATGCGAGCGTAGGTGGTAGGTGATTGCATCTGGAGAGATGCACTCGCTCTGCATCAACTGAAAATTGTCTAGAGCTTCTTCGCCCCACCCCTATTCGGCATATCTCTGACTAACAAAGTGCCAAGCATTGCGTTTTTTCTTGACAACACTAGCTAACACTACCATGTGAGTCCTTTTGTCTATCTCAGCAATGATGGCAGAACTACGACATTTCTTTAAGATGCGAGTGTAGGTGATTGCATCTCGAGATATGCACTCGCTTCGCATCAGCCGAAAACATTTCAGATCTTCCTCTTCCCTCCCCTATTCGGCATATCTCTGACTAACAAAGTGCCAAGCATTGCGTTTTTTCTCGACAACCCTAGCTAACACTACCATGTGAGTCCTATTGCCCATCTCAACAATGATGGCCGACGACATGTCTTTAAGATGCGATCGTAGGTGATTGCATCGGGAGAGATGCGTTCGCTTCGCATCAGCCGAAAATAGTTCAGAGCTTCCTCTTCCCTCCCCTATATTCCGCATATCTCTGACTAACAAAGTGCCAAGCATTGCGTTTTTTCTCCTCAACCCTAGCTAACACTACCATGTGAGTCCTTTTGCCCATCTTAGCAATGATGGCCGACGACATGTCTTTAAGATGCGAGCGTAGGTGATTGCATCTGGAGAAAACGCTGCTACAGCCATGCAAAAACACTGATGTAGACATCTGAAAATGCGGCTAATCTTGGCTGAGAACCGCTATCCCAAGGGGCTGAAAAACACTAGATCAATGGCCGCAAAAACGTTGTCTAAGGGGGCTGAAAAACGATGTCAATCCAAGCTGAAAAACACTGTCCAAAGGGGCTGAAAAACGTTGTCCAAAGGGGCGTTCGCTTCGCATCGCTCCGAAGTGCGTTCGCTTTGCATCAGCTGAAAATTGAATTTTCGCTGCCCATTTCAGCATCTTGCACAGTGGCACATGCCTTCAAGGTGAATGCATCTGGAGCAATGCCTTGCCTCTGCATTGGCTGAAAACATTGGCTGCAAACAGCCTGGCTCCCTAGCCCTGCCACATTTGACCTACATGTTCTCGACAAAAACTACATTTGGCCTACATTGCGAAAATTTGTGTTTCTTCTCTACAACACCGAACTAAAAGCACCATGTTAGTTCTTTTGCCCATCTTAGCAATGATGGTCGAACTGCGACATGTCTTTAAGATGCGAGTGTAGGTGGTTGCACCTGGAGAGATGCGTTCGCTTCCTATCGGCCAAAAGCAATTCAGAGATTCTTCGCCCCTCCCCTATTGGGCATATCTCTGACTGACAAAGTGCCAAGCATTGTGTTTTTTCTCAACAAGCCCAACTAACAGTACCATGTGAGTTCTTTCGCCCATAGTAGTAGTGATTTCAAAACTACGAGATGTATTTAGGATGCGAGCGAAGGTGATTGCATCTGGAGACATGCGCTCACTTCACATGAGCTGAAAACTGAATTTTGATCCCCATTTCAACATCTTGTATAGCGCCACATGCCTTCAAGTTGAATGCTACTGGGGCGATGCCTTGCCTCCGCATTGGCTGAAAACAGCGTTGGCTCCCTAGCCCTGCCACATTTGGCCTACATGTTGAGCAAGGTATTGCGATAAATTGCATTTTTTCTCAACAAATTGAGCAAGGTAGTGCTTCTTCGTCCCGCTCCTATTCGGCATATCCCATCTCAAGGATGGCAAATTGCCACATGTCTTTAAGATGCAAGCATAGGTGATTGTATCTAGAGAGATACGCTCGCTTCGCATCATCTAAAAATAGTTCAGAGCTTTCGGACCCTACCTCTACTTGGCATATCCTTGACCAACAAAATCATCATGAATTTTGTTGCCCATTTCAGCATCCTATATAGTGCCACATGCCTTCAAGCGGAACGCATAGGTAAATGCATCTAGAGTGATGGCCTGCATTCGCATTTGCTTAATACTTTCATATTCTTTTCGTAATTATGACTTTCTAAGCAATGTGTTTAGGTTTTTACACTTGTCTTCTAGTGTTTGAAGTTGCTTTTGACTTAAGGATCCAGGTTATTGTAAGTAGTTCGCTTTTTGCTCATTAAATCATCGTGATAAATGACAAGCTGACAAAATTTTGAATATTTTGTGTGTGGTAAGGTAATGGTGGAAGAATCAGAAACCACCCAACCCTCATTAGGAGTTGTTTTTGATACCCAGTCCCAACTTTCGAACCCAAAAGAGACTAGTCTTGATGTCTATGTTGAGAAGACCAAGACTAGGTACATGGAGCTTGATGCAAAACTCTTGAAAACTTGGGTTGCTAAGCATGAGGTATATCGAGATATAGAGCTCCCTTGGGTACCCTTGTGTCAATTGGTGGGTCATGAAGCAGTCTGCAGCACTAGAGGGAACATTGGGGAATTAGAAAATAAGTTTAAGAAAGTAGGATATATGTCAAGTCTTGGAAAATTTCTTGTTTCTGAATTTTTGCCCAATGGAGAGAGGATTGGCGTGTTAGAAGAGGAAGAGAAACAGTGGGATGCGTCCTTTTGGGGTGCTATTAATCGAGAGTTTAAGATGGAGTTATCCCTTTCTCAAAGTTGGATGCATCTTAAAGGTCAAAAATTGGTGGTACTCGATGGGAACCATCGTCTCAAAGCTTGGACGTCACAAATCAACACTCGTAAGTCTTGTTTGTTTTCAAAGATATTCATTTTACATCAATAAATATTGTAATACAAGTGTGAAAAAATTGTAGTTTGTCGTGATGATCCTTCAAAGTACGTGCGTGTTAAGTGCACCATGACGTATTTCTCTCCTAACGAACAGTATTTAATGCTATGGACTCTAGACTGCCTAAGCAGGTAAAAGGTAACTCTTGCACTCATTATTCTTTCTCCTTTGTAAGAATCTCTTCTGATGTTCTTTTTTGCTTGACACTTCCATAGCTTGACACAAACTCATGTGAAGCGGTCACTTGCAAGTTATATCTTTCTCATTAGGAGGCTCGATCTTGGAAACGAGCAAAGCTGGAAGAAATTCTTCGACGAAGAGGCTCTACAAGAAATTGAAGTAGAAATACAAGAGGACAAAAGGGTGCATCCTTGGATTTGGTGGGAAATTCCCCTCGGTTTGCTCATGCAGTTGATGTATTCGGTAGCTTACATATGCTTTGTACTCATCTGTCTCTTGTAAAGCATCTACAAAAATTCTGTTTCACATATAGGAAGAATTTAAGGAACAGCTATCAAAAAGACTCACAGAATTCAGCCTCTCTTGTGAAGATCAAGGCTATAATGAAACATACAAGAGCTCCATTGATGAGGTCGAGACGTATCTCAAGAATAAATACGGGTGCAAATTGGTTGCAGTGGCAAATCTGGCACTAGGAGAGAGGTGGTTTAGCAAGCTATATGGTCTAGACTAGGAGAGTGAACACAATGTCACACTTGATAAGCTTCTCACAATTACGCAAACCCCACTTATAGCACAAAGGTAATCTGGAAGTGCTTTTGGGATGGTATGTTGAAGTCGCTAATCCTTTTATGTGCTTTGTATTGCTTGCAGGAAGGTTTGGGTACTAGATCGTATTTTAAGCAAAGACATTGGTAGGCTATGGGGTTTTGATGAAGGAGGAAAAGAATGGCGCAACTATATAGCATACTACTCCTATTGGGAGTCAATTGTGGAGCGAGCAATGGACCTTATAAAGGAGAACAAGGAAATGCCCTTTGATATTTGGAGCGACGCCATACGAGATTTCTTTTATTCTTGCCAAAAAGAGCACCTTCTTCACTGTTTTAGGGAGATATCTAAATTGACTCCTGGAATGAAAGTACAAAAGATGCCCTATTTGGAAGCTAAAGCTTGGAGATTTGCATATAGGCAAGTATGGTTAGTAGAAGGTTTGCAAGCTGACAAGGGGACGGGGATGAAAATAATCTCTAATAGGAGATTTATGCATCGAAAGTTGTGTCTAATCGAAAGTTATCAATCAAGAGTTTTGTATTTGTCTTAATCTTATAAATATGGTCCTTTGTATTGCAATATTTCATTTGCATTTATGTCCATCTTCATTTTCATGCAATCTCATGTTATTAAGTGTATTCAAAATGATAGAAAAATGTGTGAAAACGTAACGAATTCGAAAAAAATCAATTCTTTGTTTTTTTATCAAAATGTGTGATACATCATTTCAAGCTTTGCATCCCTACTATTTGTGAAGCTGGTTCTCTAGCTTGATTTGCTTTTCATCTTTAAAATTTGTATGTCAAAAGTGCACCTTTGAGAGTGTCCTTGTAATAGCTAAAAATATCCTATAATAAATTTAGCATGTTTTACAAGCTAAAAATTTTAAGGTTTCACTCTTACTACTGGTTCTACACTTCTAAACATGTATCATATTCTTCGTACTTAGCATTTAAATTTAAAAGGTAAAGAAATGTCAATTTCTAGTTCATCATTTTCCTTGCACCTCCACACAAAGGCCACATTCACTAAAAATATTATTGTAGATGCTTCACATTACTCCATCTCTACTTTTCCACCACACCCACCATGAATTTCAACTTGGTTATTTATTATTGGCACTCTCAATGTAGAGCTATCTTTTGTGAGGAAATCTTGAGCTGGTTGTGAGCTAAGCTAATCAAGCTTCATCAAGATCGATAAACCCCCCCCCCCCCTCCCTTCACGTCCCCACCTCTCTCTCTCCCTCCCCCACACCCACTCCCAATATTTATGTTTTCCTAAAAAGCGCTTCCTTTTATTGTCAATATTTTTTTGGTAGCAAAGATTTCTATATGGATATTTATGCTTTTGTAAAAATGATAAATTTACCATACTCAAAAAGCTATCTTCATAAAAATATTTATCAATTAGAGCTATGGTGTAAAAGATACGCACTAGAACTACATGTACAAATGTTTTTCATTGTGAAAATTTTGCACTAAGTAACTTGGAACAACAATGTGCAAATAATTCATTATAGTAACTTGAAAGTAGAAATAATTCTCATGTATGAAGTAGAGTATAATACCTAAAGATTCTTCTTTTTTTACTTACAATTGTGATGCACTTTTTTATTACTATGAAATGAGGGTGTGACAATAATAAACATGTGAAAAATAGAAGATTTACACCATAAATTCTACTTGGATAGTGAGAAAAGTGTTATTCACACTTTAAAGTGTGAATGTCAGAATTAACATCATATTTTTCTAGGTGAGAAAAAGTCTAAAACTTGTTGTGTGTGCACCTTATTAATGTGGCCTCCATCATTTCATACCTCACCTAAATAGCGGAGCCCGAGCCTTCAAAATCTTCCCTTCCTGATCTGAGCCCATAGCGGTGTTAAAAGGGTCCCTACAGGTAATCTCCCTTTTCAACCATTCCGAATCGCACCAATCACACATCTGGTTTCAACATTGTCTGGCTACCAATGTTTCAAAACAAGAGATTTAATTTCTCTCCAGTTATTATTAGCATGCCATGCCATCATCTCAGATTCCAAAGGCAGTTTTTTTTTTTCAGAAAAGCTGACAAGTCAGCTTTGTTATCCCACCAACAGAGTGCATCAGACCGGACACCCGAAACCATCCGTTGCCTTTGAGATACCGCCAAGAGCGCTTATTGGGGGTTGTGCCCACCACCTTGGTGATGCAACTCCAACCCTTTTCCTACAGATAATCTCATTTTTCAACCACTCCGAACAGAACCAATCACATATCTGGTTTCAACATTGTCTGGTTGCCAATGTTTCAAAACAAGAGATTTTGTCTCCAGTTATTATTAGCATGCCATGCCATGATCTAAGATTCCAAAGGCTTTTTTGCACAAGGATGTCCTATTGGCAAGAGAATCACTCTCCTCTTATTTTGGTTAGTGCTTCTTTGCAGTTTTTGCATGCGTCCTTTGTGGGTTCATGTTCTTACCTTTGTAGAAACCTCGAAGGTCCATTGAGAAAAAGCACCGGTCTTTGGAGCTCCTCTCGATTAGTAGCTAATTGTTCATCTTCCTACATTTGTAGAAACCCTTGTGAAGGTCCTTTGAGAAAAAGCGTCGATCTTTGGAGCTCCTTTTATTAGTAGTTAATTGTTCCTACTACCACTACTCGCTTCCATTTTTATTGCAGCCTTAGCTGGAACCTCAATGAGATTCATCCATGCTAGCTCTCCGCTAACGGCCCAATTGAGGTGGCCTATATGTAGCCATCAACTTGTCTGCAAGAAAATGCGAATGACAGATTCAATCTCGAGTGCAGATGGAGGGATATTTTTACGCTCACTTTCTTACCATTAGGATAGATGCACTTACCATGACACTCTATGCACCATTCCTTTATAATGCAGCTCCACACTCCCACGCTCCTCCGGAGCCTTGCTGAGGCTGCTGAGGAAGCTTTCCATTAAAGCTTGGAGGAAGCAAGGAAGAGAAGACGAGGAAGAGAGGAGCATTGGGAAGAAGTGTGGAAATTAGAGGTACTGCTCTACTTTGTGCATACACACACATAGAGACGTGCTAGTGCAGGAGGCGGTTACCAAGAGACACGTGTGGACAGATGCAACCGCTCACATTATTCGGGTTGGAGACCTCTATTAATAGAGGTATGATTGAGATTACAAAAGTCATGCTGACGTGTCAAAGCCTTGTGGCTTATTTCCAACACTCCCCCATAAGCAAAAAATTCTTTGATAATTGGAGAGATGATGCATTGCAGATTTTCTATATGCACAATGCATTACAATCATGCTCAGCTAGTTTGCTTGAAGCTCTTGAAGTCTTTGAGAAATTTGAGCTGCTTGGCTGCATTCTTCATCTTTCATCTTGGCATGTTCGGGTGTTGGTAATCTTTTGGTCGCCAGAAAGGAGCTTCGGATGCTCGAGCTTCATTTGCTACATTTCTCCCCCTCAAGGGAGTGCATCCAAATGCAGATGGAGAACCATGAGGTAAGTGTGGGGGTTGCCCACATTGTGAACATTAATAGCAAGAGTGCTATTGTCCATCGCCCAATAAATGTTTTGGATCGGGAGCAGCAAAGGATCCATGTGGAAGGAGGGATTTAGTACTTTGTTGAGGGGTTGGAAGAAGAGGTATCACAATGTTGCCAACGGTAATGAATGTTAGAGCCGATAGTGTTGGACACCATGGTGAAGCTGAGGGATTAAGTGGTGCAGAGGGTGGAGAGGCAGCCATATAGGCTGTGAAGCAAGAGATGGTCGTCGGAGGAAAGAGGTAGGTGATTGAGAGGATGAGTTGTTGGAGAGATTTGTCAATATGGGTGTGGAGGAACGTTGTCGAAGGAAAGAGACATCCAGTGAAGAGGAAGCAACCTGTAGAGGTACAAGGAGTTCCGCTTCAGATCGTGAGAGCCCATGGCTGGAAGGAGTTTTGGATTTCCCATGGCCGTAAGGGAAAGGTTGAGGGTCAGATGGTCAAGAGCTTATGATTGAGGCTCGCCCAGTTGTAGGCATGTAGTTCAAGGTTGTCGATGGCGAGGGTCTTGAAAAAGATGCAGGACTTCCAGCAAGGTGAGGATGTGGTTTTGTTGGTGAGGCATGGCTCCCAAAGTGGAGGGTTTTCAAGGAAATGGGAAGATGAAGTTGGGCAGGGAGCAACTCCTTGTTGTAAGGACCCCCCGGATCAAACACTTGTACATCAACTTCATTCGTAGCCTCATCTTTCTCTTCGTCTTCTTCGAGTAGGGGAACCATTGTGTATGCTTCTTGAAAATCAAGGAAGCAAAAGTGATTACGAAATTGACTTGCATGTAAAGCAGAAATGAATCTACTGTATTTTGGTATGGCTCGTCATTTCATCATTTTCTTCTTCAGAAGGTTGTTCATTTTCTTGCATGTTGCTTTCTGCAGCACTGGCAGCTTGCCCAACAACTTGCGGGTCAGAGGCTCTGAGATGCATTGGAAAAACTTGTGTTGCAGTGGTTTTGCCAGGCTCAGAGGTTGAGGTTGATTCTTTTGTTGCTTGTCCTGCAGCGTTTTCGCCAGGCTCAAAGGTCCGTTCTTTTGTTGCTTGTCCTGTAGTGTTCTCGCCAGGCTCAGAGGCTGACATCGCTTGCCCAGTTTTGTGCAGGTCACTAAGATGGTCAGAGACGGGTTCTTTGTTTTGAGAATGCAGGTTGAATTTCTCTGCTTCTCTTGTGGCTTGCCCTTAAGGGAATTGATGAGGATTAGAGGCCCAAGAATATTGAAGAAAGAAGTCCCGTGCGAGGAGAGGTCCACAATGGGGATCGCCTTCTGCAGCCATATTATTGGCGAGGAATTTTGCACGGAGCGCAATAACTGTGCAGTCACTATGCGTAGCCAGGTGAGACGAGATGATGGGCCGCATCACAGGCACGTAGGAGTGCTATCTACTCGATGATACCATGTGGAAATTAGAGGTGATACTCTACACTGTGCATACACACACACATAGACGTGCTGGTGCAGGAGGCAGTTACCAAGAGATGCATGTGGACAGATGAAACCGCTCACATTATTCGGGTTGGAGACCTCTATCAATAGAGGTACGATTGAGATTACAAACGTCATGCTGACGTGTCAAAGCCTTGCATCTTATTTCCAACAAGAAGAACCAAGGGAGGAGAAAGAAGAGGAGGAAGAAAGCTTGGAATCGAGTTGTTTTAAGCCTGTAGAGCCGTCGAGCGCCACCACTGCGGAGCTGTTCCTGCTGCCTCTCCTCCATCACCGCCCAGTGCTGATGTCGCCGGCGGTGCTACCCTGCAGCACCCGAGAGGAAAACCAAAACTCTCTCTCTCTCTTTCTGACAGGGATGCAGCCCCCCCCACCACCTCTTCCTTGGCCAGCAGTGAGCGGGAAGAAGTCCACACTCCCTCCCACGCTCGCCATTCGTTTGTCTCTCTGTTCAAATAGAGGTTACAGCATTTGAAAATTTTTGTCATTTTTTTGAGTTCAAGGGTTAAGGCATTAAGCCCACTTTCTACCTTCCACCCACCACTTTCCAATTCTAGCCTTAAGAGGCTCATCACACGCAAAATGGCAGCAGTGTGTAAGCTTCCGTAGCAAGGCTTTTTGAGGTAATCGGATACGATATCAAAAAGTTCTTTCCCGCACCAGAAAATTCCGGTGATATTTTGCAGAACATTCTAGCAAGGCTCTCTTCATGCAAAAATTATTAGGTAGAGGAAACTTCAACGTTTTAGTCGATTTCTGCAACAGACTCGCTTACCTTACCGCATTGGATTCGTGCCGCCGTCGGGAGCTTTTTGCATCGGATTTTCCTCGATAGAGGGGGGTGACTATTTTCTATGTGCTTTTCTTTAGCGTGTGCTTTCTAATTTTGCAACTTTTCGCATTTTTTTAAATTTTTTAAAAAATAAAGATATCTGCCCCGTTTGCTAGTTCTTTAGCTTTTTCTAGACTTCTCTCCTCGATCGTGGGCTTAACCCCGATCGAGTTATCTGGCCGCAGACGTCAGATTTTGACCCGTCTGGAGGCACGCTCCTCGGTCATGCCACGTGACCCTCTGCTAGGACCCGGGGCACCCGTAGAGGCCGCCATGCCTGATGACCCTCTTCCAACCGATGAGCCGAAAGAAATGGACACCGAGGCCGTCAAGGGTGACGAAGAGGACCTCTTGGAGTACGGCCTGGATGATTATGACCTCGCTGACCCAACGGACCTCGTGTCACAGATGGAGCTCTCTAGCGGGATGTACCACTATTTTACCGCCAAACTGACCACCTTAGAGAGGATCCAGGGTGATTTGGTTACGATGCTTCAAAGCATCTCCACGCGGTTAGGCGCGTTGAAAGTGGCTTCGCTTAACCCAACTCCTCGAGGCAGACAAACCCCTGCGGCGCAGGTGAGCTTAGTCTCGTCAGCGTTCACAGGGGTACCACTCAATGTACCGACAGGGCTGTCTGTAGAGACAACCTCGCACTTCCTCAAAGACCTAAAGCCGCCGAGGTTTGGGGGCGAGGAACAAGAATGAAACAAAGACTCTGTCAATATGTTCCTAGAGCGAAGTGGTTGAACTTGCATGCGCTATGATAGCAGCCTAGCCACGTGCAGCCCGTAGAGGCTAGCCTCTCATTAACTGGCAAGGCTTACAAGTGGTGGATGAATCTAACCCCTCATTCTGCCACTTGGATGGAAATTGAAGCTATGTTTCGCAAAGAATTCTTGCCAGCTAATGACGAGAGAAAAAATGGGAGTTGTGGGATAAATGTTCTATGGAGAACAAATCCCTAACTCAGTACATCTCGGACTATAGGGGGATAGTACTCAAGCTAAAAATGATCGATGAATTCCAAAAGCTACGGGGCTTCAAGAGAGGTTTCATAGACAGTTACCTTGAGTACGTAGAGCCCTTAGCACCTAAAGATGGGGCAGGGCGGAGCGGAGAGAAGAAAGGGTGCAGGGTTTAAGAGGAAAGAGTTCCGTAGTGAACGGCCAGGGGATAAGATAGACAAAGGGAATCAAAACGGTCGTTAGTCCAAAAAACCACTACCTTTCAAGAAAAAGAGAGAGAGTCAAAAATCCACAAGAAAGAGAGAGTCGAAAATCCACAAGAAAGAGCAGTACGCTAAAGCACGCAACATTAGGGCCAAAAACAACTAAAAAGGGTTGTTTGTTAATCTAAGGATTAAGCAATAGTCCAATAGTCATTTGACACGTATACAAAAGTATGGCACTCTTGTCTCCTCTATTTTGGGTTTCGGTGGTCCTATTTTGACTGAGAACGGCTAAATGTCTTGATCATAATTAAAGCTGAAACTGCTATATTTAGGTGCTTTCGGCAAGTGATCTCATTAAATTTGCGGCCCAAAGTAATGAAGTCTCATCTTTTATTCTATTTTATATTTCACAAAAGCGTTGTCAAAAGATACGAAATCTATGTTAGAAGGCTCTCAAAACAAGGCCATTAATGACAAATCACCTACTTTTTTCAAATGTATACCTTTTTCACTCTCTCTCTATTTTGTGAGGGGTTTAAGTCTTTCCGTCTCTATATTTTCTTTCTTTTTTTCTAATCTTTGAGTTTTCATGGCGTCTTTGGCACGTCGCCCTTCACATAACATAACTTCTTATGACTTTCATAACGTTAGAGAGGATGGTCTTGGGAAGCCCATATCTTTTCGTGTGAATGACTGGGTAACAATGCTTCCTTCATGCAAAGGTGTACACAGAGTGAAGAGAACTAAACGTGATAAAGTAAAAAACCATTGGAAAGGTCCTGTTCTTGCTTTCAAAGTGACTGATAATGGTTGGCTAGCTAAGGTTCAACATGTGTACATGGCCAAGGATATGGTGTTGGACTGGGACGAACATCCCACACTGCATTCTTACTATAAGTAAAGTAAAACTTCTATTTGGTACAATAAATTTGTCATTCTCCCATTGTTTTTTCTCATTTTTTGATTCCATTCCAGACATATTTCCTTCAACAGCTGTGGAATGGCAGCCTGTGGAGAGATGAAGTGGGACGTTCAAAACAATGCATAAAGGGATTGCAAATGCTATGTATGCTGACAAGCCACCTTCCTTTTATAAAACAATGGATTTGTTTGTCTATTTTTGCAGAATACAAAGTTCCATCAGGAGAAGGTGCATATGGAGAACTACATCAGTTACCCGTTCCCACCATAAGTTCACTTGACTGGGAAGCTCTTCATGCATGTACTATATCAATCTTCAAATCCAAGATCAAAGAAGACATCCTTCACACTAGGTTGGTAATGGGACACGTTTATGTCCTGTTAAGTGACCATTTTCCTTGAATTATGTCAAGAGTTTCAAAATGGATTTTGAGGTGCTATCTATCTAGAAAGTTATCTCATGAGCTAAAAAAAACTCAACATTTTTTTGGAATATCAATTCCATCTTTAACCTTGTCCTTGCACAACATTTCATAACCTAAACTGTGTGAAAAAACGGGTCCTGTTTTTGGCTTTTTTCAACTTTTTACAACTATACCACTCTAGAATTCATGTTTGTGAGGTCTATAATGCTAGAGAACTATCTTTAGTAGTCCTCAACATGTCCTGATGCTTCTAGGGAGAAATAAATATTAAAGTTGTAAGTTATAACCAAATTACAAATAATATCAAATCCTGTTTTTTAGCCAATTTTAGGTCTTCTATGATTTTTTTGGTGGATTTCATGATATCCAAATGTCTTTTTTATTTTCTATGTCGCATATTGTAACATAAATCTAACATTCCTTGAGTTTTGGGGCACCTAATACCCTATTTTTCATAGTACACAACGATGGTTGATTTTTTCAATTATAGAAGAAAACGAAACATTCTAGTATATCAAGTATAGCTTTTTCAATATTGTTAGTTTCTTGTGACAACTACATGCATTTTGTAGGTAGTAACCATATCTAGTCATAAGGATCAAATTTGGCTAGATATTGAATAGTTTTTATGGGATTCTACAACTCATAATGTTGAACGCAGTTTTTTCATGTTTGCTGTATTAAACACTTCATCTTTGTCCCCAAGATTCCCCTTGGTAAGAGATGTATTATTATTTTGGCATGATCCATGGCTCCTTATGAACATAAAGGACAATAGGGAACTAAGAAAACATGCATATATTATTTTTATTGAGCGTGGCTAAAGAAACTTTGATGATATGTTTGCAGAATGGTAAAAATTCAACTTTTTTGTACCTATTTATTTTGGGAAAACAAAAAATAGTGAGTGAGAAGCAATCATATGTTCTGATCACCAACCCATTGAAGTTAACTAGGGAATTTATCTCAAGTCCTACAAAAATCCTAAATCTTATTTTTATGCAACAAAACGCAAGAAATGACCGTTTTGATGAAAATGCACTTGTCCATCAACTTTGGAGGCTTGGTGTGACCAAAAGATGAGAAATATTACAAGTTTCTTATTTTTTCCATGTGTAGTAGGCCTTGAACTATAACCTCATGAAAGGATTCTACAAAATGAGTGGATCTACTATGGTTTTGGAGGTTTTTTTCAAAACCTTGAAAGGACACTTTTATGTCCTATTAGGTTACCAACCTAGTGTTAAAGCTATGTCTCCGGCAGGATATCAAGAAGGATTAAAGTTCAATGGTTCTTGCCTATACATGTCTTTGTGGCATGTTTCAAAAAAATGGACTTGCATAGTACAAAGACGATGTGGCTTAATAGAAGACTTTCTATGACTGATTTGGATAATGTACTTGGAGACGGAAGGATCACCAAAGAAACTTTCCATATTGACGATAATATTAGTTGTAGAGTAAGCCCAAATTCTATGTCTATCTCATATCAACTATGTCGTCAATCATTAGTTCTGGGCTATGACTATAGGAGATGGAGAAGCAAATTAGGTAGCTAGGTTCCTCTCGACTCTCAGAAAAAATTTCAGAGTTTGAACTAAAGGTCACAGTCCATCCACACACCAAGTATAGAAGCCTTATAGTAACAACAAATTGGAGACTACATGATGTTAGAGAATCTCTTGAGTTTCTTAATGAAACATCTCCTGAGTATAGATTCAAAGTGGATGGAATGTGGTGAGCACAAGGATGGAGAATTCAACCTCTTGCATCACATGCCTTCACCCAAAAAGAGTTTTATTTGAGCCACTTGCAAGGACTTGAAAAACAAGTTCAATATTATAATCATTGCATTTTGCCAATATATTTATCTTTTCTCTACCTTATTGTGATCATTATTTATGTTGTTTTAAACTTACGTGACACAATGATACACATTTAAGAATTGATAATTGGTATTAAGTATTTGAAGTACAAAATTATGAATCACCAAAGGGTATATGTTTATATGGACAAAATGAACAAAAGTGTATATAACTTTTGTGGAGAAATCAATCATGAAACTCCACTTTTTTTTTTGATTGAGAGTATTCTGCATCCTTAGAGACCCTTTTTCTTTTGTGTTCAGGAGGGGGTGAAAGTTCAGGAGTGGGTGGTGGTGACTTGGGCTCCTCAGGGCTTGGCACGGGGACTTGGCAAGGGTTGGTGCTTTGGGATCCTGAGGAGTGGTTGGCTTGGGTGACTTGGCAACCTTCTTTGGCAACATGATTAGTAGCTTGAAAGGTGAGCTAGGTGCCTCCCCTTACTCTTCTTAGCTGTACGACGCTTTTGAACCTTGAATTTCAATGGTGAGTGGAATGGATGGACCTTTGTCTCTTCTCTTCTTTTTGCAGGGCTCTTCTTCATGGTGGGACTCTTCCCCTTGGTAGGACTCTTCTTGGCATGGCTCTTCTTTGTAGGACTCTTCTTCTTGTGATTCCTTTGTAGGACCAATCTTACAGAGTTACTTGTGAAATTTATGAATTCACAGACAACTCAAGGAGCCACAAGTGGCACGGTTCAAGGGAACCAAGCTCGCTCAAGGAGTCCAAGAGACAAGTGCTGCAGAAGATGCAGAAGGTAGCAATGCACTACTTAAGAATATCACCATTCCTGAGTTTCACGGGGAAGAGCATGATCGCAACAAGGATGTGGTCAATGCGTTCTTACATAAATGGAGTGATATTCATATATTCACTATACAACATAACACAAAGATTTCGATGCAGCATATTTCGACGGCCATACCTTTCCACGCGTTTTTTGACGGACTTGCAGTCCGTCGATATACACATGGAAAGGGGTGTCGAAATGCACGTGGAAATACGTGTGGAAAGGTAAACATTACCATGCGTATTTCCACAGATATTCCCACGTGTTTTTCGACGCATATTTCAACGAAAAAAAATTGGAGGAAAAAAAGGAAATCTGCGCGCAGGCGGTCATTTTCACCTGCGATGCGCTCAGATCTGCTCTTGGCTGAAACCTGCTACACAGGTATTATGAGCTCTCTCCCCCCCCCCCCCCCCCCCCCCCCCCCCCCCCCAACCCCTCTCTCTACAACCCTAGTTAACACTACCATGTGAGTTCTTTAGGAAGTCTCACTAATGATGGTCAACGACATGTATTTAAGATGCGAGCGTAGGTGGTAGGTGATTGCATGTGGAGAGATGCGCTCGCTCTGCATCAGCTGAAAATTGTCTAGAGCTTCTTCGCCCCACCCCTATTCGGCATATCTCTAACTAACAAAGTGCCAAGCATTGCATTTTTTCTTGACAACCCTAGCTAACACTACCATGTGAGTTATTTTGTCCATCTCAGCAATGATGGCCGAACTGCAACATTTCTTTAGGATGCGAGTGTAGGTGATTGCATCTGGAGATATGCACTCGCTTTGCATCAGCCGAAAACAGTTCAAATCTTCCTCTTCCCTCCCCTATTCGGCATATCTCTGACTAACAAAGTGCCCAACATTGTGTTTTTTCTCGACAACCCTAGCTAACACTACCATGTGAGTCCTATTGCGTATCTCAACAATGATGGCCTACGACATGTCTTTAAGATGCGATCGTAGGTGATTGCATCGGGAGAGATGCGTTCGCTTCGCATCAGCCAAAAATAGTTCAGAGCTTCCTCTTTCCTCTCCTATATTCGGCATCTCTCTGACTAACAAAGTGTCGAGCATTGCGTTTTTTCTCCTCAAGCCTAGCTAACACTACCATGTGAGTCCTTTTGCCCATCTTAGCAATGATGGACGACGACATGTCTTTAGGATGCGAGCGTAGGTGATTGCATCTGGAGAAAACGCTGCTACATCCATGCAAAAACACTGATGTAGACCTCTAGAAATGCGGCTAATCTTGGCTAAGAACCGCTATCCCAAGGGGCTGAAAAACACTAGATCAATGGCCGCAAAAACGTTGTCTAAGGGGGTTGAAAAACGCTGTCAATCCAGGCTGAAAAACACTGTCCAAAGGGGCTGAAAAACGTTGTCAATCCCGGTTGACGAGTGTAGGTGGTTGCATCTGGCGAGATGCGTTCGCTTCCTATCGTCCAAAAGCAATTCAGAGCTTCTTCGCCCCTCCCCTATTGGGCATATCTCTGACTGACAAAGTGCCAAGCATTGTGTTTTTTCTCAACAAGCCCAACTAACAGTACCATGTGAGTTCTTTCGCCCATAGTAGTAGTGATTTCAAAACTACGAGATGTATTTAGGATGCGAGTGAAGTTGATTGCATTTGGAGACATGCGCTCACTTGGCATCAGCTGAAAACTGAATTTTGATCCCCATTTCAACATCTTGTATAGCGCCACATGCCTTCAAGTTGAATGCTACTGGGGCGATGCCTTGCCTCCGCATTGGCTGAAAACATCATTGGCTCCCTAGCCCTGCCACATTTGGCCTACATGTTGAGCAAGGTATTGCGATAAATTGCATTTTTTCTCAACAAATTGAGCAAGGTAGTGCTTCTTCGTCCTCCTCCTATTCGGCATATCCCATCTCAAGGATGGCAAATTGCCACATGTCTTTAAGATGCAAGCACAGGTGATTGTATCTAGAGAGATACGCTCGCTTCGCATCATCTAAAAATAGTTCAGAGCTTTCAGACCCTACCTCTACTTGGCATATCCTTGACCAACAAAATCATCATGAATTTTGTTGCCCATTTGAGCATCCTATATAGTGCCACATGCCTTCAAGGGGAACGCATAGGTAAATGCATCTAGAGTGATGCCCTGCTTTCGCATTTGCTTAATACTTTCATATTCTTTTTGTAATTATGACTTTCTAATCAATGTGTTTAGGTTTTTACACTTGTCTTATAATGTTTGAAGTTGCTTTTGACTTAAGGATCCACATTATTGTAAGTAGTTCGTTTTTTGCTCATTAAATCATCATGATAAAAGACAAGTTGACAAAATTTTGAATATTTTGTGTGTGGTAAGGTAATGGCGGTAGAATCAGAAACCACCCAACCCTTATTAGGAGCTGTTGTTGATACCTAGTCCCAACTTTCGAACCCAAAAGAGACTAGTCTTGATGTCTATGTTGAGAAGACCAAGACTAGGTACATGGAGCTTGATGCAAAACTCTTGCAAACTTGGGTTGCTAAGCATGAGGTACATCAAGATATAGAGCTCCCTTGGGTACCCTTGTGCAATTGGTGGGTCATGAAGCAGTTTGCAGCACTAGAGGGAACATTGGGGAATTAGAAAATAAGTTTAAGAAAGTAGGATATATGTCAAGTCTTAGAAACTTTCTTGTTTCTGAATTTTTGCCCAATGGAGAGAGGATTGGCGTGTCAGAAGAGGAAGAGAAACAGTGGGATGCGTCCTTTTGGGGTGCTATTGATCGAGAGTTTGAGATGGAGTTATCCCTTTGTCAAAGTTGGATGCATCTTAAAGGTCAAAAATTGGTGGTACTCGATGGGAACCATCGTCTCAAAGCTTGGACGTCACAAATCAACACTCGTAAGTCTTGTTTGTTTTCAAAGATATTCATTGTACATCAATAAATATTGTAATACAAGTGTGAAAAAATTGTAGTTTGTCGTGATGATCCTTCAATGTACGTGCATGTTAAGAGGAATCCCAAAATCCAACCCAATAAAAGCGAGCAAACCATAAACCGAGAAAAACTAACAAATTTTTTTTGATATCCTTGTGCAATATATTAGTTGCAATACAAAATTACGCAAACCATAAACTTTTTTTTGATATCTTTGCAAGACAAATTTTTTTGATATCCTTGTGCAATATATTAGTTGCAATACAAAATTACGCAAACCATAATTTTTTTTTGATATCCTTGGAATACAAAATTACGCAAACCATAAACTTTGCAAAACTTACAATGTTTTTTTATATCCTTGTGCAATATATTAGTTGTATATATTGTGGTGTGTGGTTGAGAAGGTGGAGTCTGGCCACCTAGTGTGGTCAGACATGTTATGGTTGTAACTGCTTGATGGTAATATAAGGAGGTGCCGGATGAGAGAGAGGCACACTTGGTTTGGACGTGTAGGCAGAGTCGACAACACACCACAATATCTTGGATTTTTGTTGGTTAGAGATACTCCCTACCTAGTTTCTTAACCTAAAAAAATAATGTTAAATTGTTCTATCTCTAACACATGCCAAAAACCTTCCATCAACATTGAAATTAACCAAAAAGGTGTATTGCATCTACATATCAAAATGGAGTGTGCAACAAAAAAAATAATGCCACACTGGAATATTTGGGGCAAAAGCTAATAGCCATAAGCACATATCACCGAAAAAACTACTGCTATAAAATCATAGCAGGTCCACAAGCGTTTAAGGCTACATCAGCACCCATGAACCTCCAAGTGCTTGGACTAACTCCAATTTCGTTAAAGCCGCCTAATGCATGAACTCATGAGCATGAGGGTCAAGGCCAAGTACTTGAAGAAATATGAAGTAAATGTGCTTACATGGCATATATACAAGGCGCTTGCTTTCTCGGTTTTGAAAATCCTCGCAAGTACATCTACGAAAATCTGACATTGTCACAAAGTATGTCACTCCCTTTGCACTTGACCCCATAGTATTAACATAGAAAACATGTGTTTCATTTCAAACCACAATGACCTCTCGCACCAACTCTGCTGCCATGGTTCTACCCACTTCAATCTTGCCATGAAACTCCTTTGTTAATCGTGATCTCCATTTCACAATCTTTCCATCTCTAAATTTGGGACGGATGCTGCTAGAAACTCTTTGGTTCAATGGAACTGTTTCATGCATTCTTGATGCTGATGCAACTCCAACTCGCAAAACAAAACCATTGACTTGCAGTTGCGTTACCTCTTGAGGTTGCAAATTTGTGCCCTCTACGACCACCCAAACACCGGGAGCTGGACCTGGTGGCCATTCGACTATGTTGTGAACCTTCCAGGTGTGCATGTTATTGGAATTACAAAACCAAATGAACCCTTCCACAAGGCCTCCCAACTGTGAACCAGATGGAGGATATTTCCTACGACCCCAAAAACAGGAGCTGGCACCCCTATTTTGGCATCCCTTGAACAGGCATTAATGAACCGCCCACATTGATCTCCATCTTTTGACACTACACCAAAACAAGTCATCTTTCGCCCATGTTCTATTCTCCTTATTTCCCAAACTGACTTTGCTACATTTACTTCGGGATATGGGACATCCTTTGAAGCTTTTTTTTGGTGTTGAAGCCCACCAATTGAAGTTGTCATTGTAACATACTCTGGCTTGTGGCTATCCTCCTCGAAGACAATATTTGCATCAGCAAAAATTGGCCTCTTTTTTCTAATACTCTTCTCTTGGAGTATATTTCTATTCATTTCTAGACTATTGACACCCATTTCATGCATTGAAGAATGTGTGAGGTCAACAAGTTTCTTTCCAGCTGCCACGGAAGCAGATGAAGGTCGGTTCATGAAGCGATCTGTCAAATCTTTAATGCCGGGACCGGTGGAGCTCCCAACACCTTTCAAATAGGCATTATATTTCACACTTTGAAGCACAACTAAAGCCATATCTGCACATGCTACCTCATACAAACTTATGTGATCCTTGTAACCAACCGAGGCACGCATACTAGCATGTTTTGACTCAGACAAGTTTGTGTTATAAACAAAGATACCTGCAGCATCTTGTGATACAAATCTTTCCCCCCAATGAGGCACTTCTACATCCCACCAAGCCAACCATGTCTCCAATGAAGAAATCTCCCCTTCAATGGCCATTCCTGTTTTCCAAAATCTTGTAAGGTCTCGCTTAGAATGCTTGGCCGCATTCTCTGTAGGTGCAATTCTCCACTTGCGACACAAAATCTTGTGCTCCTCTTGAAATGCTGGACGGATACACTTGACAGTATGTCAAACCATACTTTTCTCCCAATGAAACAAACATGATCTCTCTTTGTCTGGAGTAGACTTCTTTGCTCCCCCAAAATAAATAGTACGCACAGCAATCCAATTGGCACTAGCTTCATCTGCCATAAATCCCCTAAACTCTGGCTTATCAAAACCCTGTTGCTTAACCACATTGTTCAGCATCTTCCAAATTTCAATCTGAGCATATTTATTTTCCACGCTAAACTCAGCAGTTGCAATGGTGAGTAGATCTCGTACGTAAGGGTCGTAGACATGCGCTGACATAGTCGGCCATCTTTGAACACGGTGAACATGATCAAAGTGCACCCACATTTGCTCCAAATTACCTCCAGGACGTATGCGATTCACCAAATCAACTCCACTGTCCGGTCCCTTAATTGACATTTTAAATACATGAGGTTGTACTTTATCACCCAATTGGCCTGGAAAAAGGATACTATGGATAAAAGGATATCAGCACTTGCTTTTCAAGTCAAGCACTGCCTCAAGACCTTTTGAAGTGATTTTCTTTGATCTTTTTGCAGACTCCAAACTTCGTTCGACTCTCCTTTTATTTGACAGGGGAGTCATACTGTCAAGGAATTCAGAAAATTCCAAATCTTCAATTATAGCACTTGCAGTTGAACCTGCTCCAATAAGATTTTCCATGATAAGATCATTAGTGGTGGCCTGCTCCAATTGTTTCACAGTCACCATAGGGTCTCGACTTGCTCGATCAAGCAACATTTCATCTATGTGACTTTTAACCATCCGACTCCTCCCTTCTGCACATGGATGATTATGTTCTCCAAGATGCAAAGCACACCTAGTACAATTATGCTTATCTCTAGGCAAACAATAGTAAATTACTGCAGGACATGTAGATAAACATTCGGGAATCTGCCCACAATGAGTGCATACCAGTGTGCCATATTGAGAAGAGATCAATCCTTTAGGACTGGATTTAACAAGCTGACCTCGCCATTGAGACTCATTGAACATATTTGAGCGCAAATAAAATGGACAATCAATGTTGATGCAGCGCAAATGCCCAGAGCATCTACTAAATCTGACAATGTCATTAAAACTATCACTGCTACAAGTGACATACTCTGTCCACATGTGACTATCATGTCTTTGCTCCATACCACTCATACCTGAAGAATTACCAGATGGCGGTAAATCAAAAGCAATATACCCATCATAATGAGTTGGTAGCTCATCAGTACAGACCACTTCCTTGGCTTGATGGAGGGCAATATATAAATTGCTTTGCAATGGCATGCACTTAATCATGTCAATAACACTCGCATTGATCTCAAAGAGAGGTACTTTCTTGTCTTTCATGTCTTGAGAAACTCTGCCAATGCCAGCATCAATCTGATCCTCACTTAGTTCTTTAGCATTATATACCTCACAAAAATGAATTCTAGAGTGGTATAGTTGCAAAAAGTTGAAAAAAGCCAGCAACAGCTATTTATTGTGTGTCGATGATTCCACACATGGTTTGCTCTCGGATGTGAGAGTGGTATTGCTCTTGACAATCCACCTTGTAGAACTGGTGTTGTTCATGATCAAGCATAAAAGTTTGCTCACCATCTGATGATATAGTAGCTTCTACCTTGACTTGCGATCCAAATAATGTTAGTGGACGAAGACAGAAATTAGCATCACAAAGCTCAAAATGTTATTGCAAAGAAGCAATTGTCAAAGAATAAATTCTAGTATTGAACATAAGCACTAGCTTCTGTCCACTCCCTGGACCAAAAACTGTAATGCATCTCCCCATGGGTTAATAGTGTGTTTAGTAGAAGGTAAGAATATCAAAGAGCAGTGGCATGGTTGTTTTTGATACAGCGGGTGTAAATAGAATAGAGTGATATCTTTAAAATTCTATCCATAAGCACAAGCCGCCAAGAATATTGCACGTTTGTGTTCACACAAACATTAATTATTGTTTTATAAAATATATATTAGAAATAATAATTCACTATATAATATAGTCAAAACATGAAATATAAAGTGCTCAAAAAACGAGCCTGCTTTTAGTGTTAAAACACTAAAAAAGAACCTGTTTTAGTTTTAAAAACACTAAAAAAACAAATCTGCTTTTAATTTTTAAAACACTAAAAAACGACCCTACTTTTAGTTCTTTGAGTTTTACGATTTTCAGTCAATCAAGCATATTAATGACAACCGAACTTCACCTACCCAGTTAAATGTCCCATGCACAATATCCCATGCCGAAGTTAAGGGTGTTTACCCCATGTTGAGTGTTTTTGGTCACAAATTTATAAAATGCTCTTCAAGTTTTTCAAAATTCCCAAAGTACCCCTTGTCGTGAGATTGAATTTCTTGAAAGGCAGAAAAATTGTAGCTTTTCATAAGAAGACTGACTGTCTATCAATACGAGTAATTGCTTGTTATTTTTAGTTATAATTATCCTTTTTGCATGGTAATTTGTGCCAAATTACATGCTAAGAAATTAAAAACGGAGTCATGGTTTCATATTCTTTAATCAAGCTCGGAAAAAACCTAGATATAGTGTAATCCCAACTACAAATTTTGAAATTTACCTTTAAATTTTATATTTGAAGGTGAAAAAACCCGTAAAATTTAGAGAAAATTAGTGTAATTTGGTATAAAAACCTTGAAATTTTGTCAATTTACCTCCGTTGTTTCACATATGTAGGTTTGCCAAGTTTTCGGAAAAAAAATTTAAGCATTGTGATCATTAGCTATACGCGGGCAACTCCATGATCATTAGCTATACTCCATGCACTATAACTATTACCTCCTGAGAGAGAGAGAAAGAAGGAAAGAAAGATAGAGAACGATCATAATATGAAAGGGGCCCTGTAGGCCCCTACTGTAGTTTCTTATAGCAATTCATAGGTATAGCTTTAAAGAAATTCACATGTCCAGCCTTAACGTTCCTGCAGCGCTCTCTCTCATCTCTCTTTGCGCTTTCTCTGTTGTCTGCTGCCGCTTGCTGCTTTGCCAAGCCTTTCACGCCAAGCCTCAGGTTCCCATCTCGCGTCAGGTTCCCTCTCGCCTCTCCCCTCCACCTACTCGCCACCAAGCGGCTTGCTTGCGCCCACTTGAGGGAATTTAGCCTGCGTTAATTGAGTGCACTAACTAATGAGTTAATCTCTCAAGCTGATAACGTTCGGAGAAGGGAGAACCTGAGCTCGGAGCTCGGAGCTCAGAGAAGGGAGAACCTGCTGGGAGTCTAACTCGGCCATGGGGAGAAGGGAGTCTACGTCGGCCCGAAAACCTCCTGCCAGGTAGATTTGTAAACTACCTGTAGCCATCCACGCCGGCGTGGATGGCTACCGGTAGTTTTTTTTTCAATGTTTTAAAGCTATGTTTCTAAGGCTTATGTTTTAATTGAAATGAAAAGCCTTCTGTAACTGTAACTCTTCACTCTTCAATTGGAATTTGAACCTTTCTGTAACTATAACGCTCTCTGTAAAGACCAAGAGAGATGTTGGAGAGGTAGTTCACCCCCCGCAAAGAGAGAGAGAGAGAGAGAGAGAGAGAGAGAGAGAGAGAGAGAGAGAGAGAGAGAGAGAGAGAGAGAGAGAGAGAGAGAGAGAGAGAGAAACCTTCTAAACAGTGTATAGGAGAATCATGGCGAAACTCAAACCAAAGCGCATGTGTTGGGATAAATTGCCAAGGCTCTGCCAGGACTTCTGTGTAGCTTCCTTATCATGATGATTCTAAGCCTAAACTACCTGTAGCCATCCACGCCCGCGTGGATGGCTAGAAGGAGTTTTGGATGTGAAAATCTACCTGTTTATAAGCTCTCTCTGAGAATCTTCAGATCTGTATAGCTTCTCTTAAAACTACCAGAAGCCATCCACGCCGGCGTGGATGGCTAGAAGTAGTTTCTTGCAACATTTGTTTAGCGGTAGTGATTCATTTTTGCATTGAATTTAATCATCTTTTATTAAGCTAAGTAAGCTCAGTCAAGCTATCCACGCCAACATGGATGTCTAGAGGGAATTTCTCGAGACGAAGAGTATTTAATGCTATGGACTCTAGACTGCCTAAGCAGGTAAAAGGTAACTCTGGCACTCATTATTCTTTCTCCTTTGTAAGAATCTCTTCTGATGTTCTTTTTTGCTTGACACTTCCATAGCTTGACACAAACTCATGTGAAGCGGTCACTTGCAAGTTATATCTTTCTCATTAGGAGGCTCGATCTTGGAAACAAGCAAAGCTGGAAAAAATTCTTCAACGAAGAGGCTCTACAAGAAATTGAAGTAGAAGTACAAGAGGACAAAAGGGTGCATCCTTGGATTTGGTGGAAAATTCCCCTCGGTTTGCTCATGCAGTTGATGTATTCGGTAGCTTACATATGCTTTGTACTCATCTGTCTCTTGTAAAGCATCTACAAAAAATTTGTTTCACATATAGGAAGAATTTAAGGAACATCTATCAAAAAGACTCACAGAATTCAGCCTCTCTTGTGAAGATCAAGGCTAAAATGAAACATACAAGAGCTCCATTGATGAGGTCGAGACGTATCTCAAGAATAAATACGGGTGCAAATTGGTTGCGGTGGCAAATCTGGCACTAGGAGAGAGGTGGTTTAGCAAGCTATATGGTCTAGACTAGGAGAGTGAACACAATGTCACACTTGATAAGCTTCTCACAATTACGCAAACCCCACTTATAGCACAAAGGTAATCTGGAAGTTCTTTTGGGATGGTATGTTGAAGTCGCTAATCCTTTTATGTGCTTTGTATTGCTTGCCGGAAGGTTTGGGTACTAGATCGTATTTTAAGCAAAGACATTCGTAGGCTATGGGGTTTTGATGGAGGAGAAAAAGAATGGTGCAACTATATAGCATACTACTCCTATTGGGAGTCAGTTGTGGAGCGAGCAATGGACCTTATAAAGGAGGTCAAGGAAGTGCCCTTTGATATTTGGAGCGACGCCATACGAGATTTCTTTTATTCTTGCCAAAAAGAGCACCTTTCTCACTATTTTAGGGAGATATCTAAATTGACTCCTGGAATGAAAGTACAAAAGATGCCCTATTTGGAAGCTACAGCTTGGAGATTTTCATATAGGCAAGTATGGTTAGTAGAAGGTTTGCAAGTTGACAAGGGGACAGGGATGAAAATAATCTCTAATAGGAGATTTATGCATCGAAAGTTGTGTCTAATCCCAACAAGTCGAATCTTGCATAAGTGTTTTTTCTTACCTTTGAAACCTACTAACAAACACGTGATCTATGAAATGAGTGACATTATTTTTAGGAAGCTTTTGCTGCAGCTCGGTTACCTAGGATGTGCTCGACCATGGATGGAAAAGGGAGATGTCTTTTTAAATGTAAGTCACTGTCCTCACATTGGTCCTTCCTCTAAAATTGTTGTGGTGATCAACGTCGACAAACAACAACATGCTGTCAAAATTGGAATCTTGAAGAAGGAACCATTCAGCCAGTATTGGGAGCTTCAAAATGAAGACAACTCTTGGCATGACTGGAACATATGTTTAAAAGTGTTGCAAGGATGGTCTCCAATGTCTAATGTTGGACGAGAGGACGGTGTTTTTACTTGTTGGCTTCCAGGAGAGGAAATGGTTTCTTTTGAAGAAGATTTATAAAGAGATTTGGATGATGAGTTCTACCTTTTTGTAGAACGTTGTAAACTTATTTGGATATACATGGTAGAACTCAATCAAGAGTTTTGTATTCAGCTTAATCTTATAAATATGGTCCTTTGTATTGCAATATTTCATTTGCATTTATGTCCATCTTCATTTTCATGCGATCTCATGTTATTAAGTGTATTCAAATGATAGAAAAATGTGTGAAAACGTAACGAATTCGGAAAAAATCAATTCTTTGTTTTTTTATCAAAATGTGTGATACATCATTTCAAGCTTTGCATCCCTACCATTTGTGAAGCTGATTCTCTAGCTTGATTTGCTTTTCATCTTTAAAATTTGTATGTCAAAAGTACACCTTTGAGAGTGGCCTTGTAATAGCTAAAAATATCTTGTAATAAATTTAGCATGTTTTACAAGCTAAAAATTTTAAGGTTTCACTCTTACGACTGATTCTACACTTCTAAAACATGTATCATATTCTTTGTACTTAGCATTTAAATTTAAAAGGTAAAGAAATGTCAATTTCTAGTTCTTCATTTTCCTTGCACCTCCACACAAAGGCCACATTCACTAACAATATTATTGTAGATGCTTCACATTACTCCATCTCTACTATTCCACCACACCCACCATGTATTTGAGCTTGGTTATTTATTGGCACTCTCCATGTAGAGCTATCTTTTTTGAGGAAATCTTGAGCTAGTTGTGAGCTAAGCTAATCAAGCTTCATCAAGATCAATACCCCCCCCCCCCCCTTCCCCCTTCACGTCCCCACCTCTCTCTCATCTCTCTCTCTCTCTCTCTCTCTCTCTCTCTCTCCCCCCTCCCCCACCCCCACACCCACCCCCAATATTTATGTTTTCCTAAAAAGGTCTTTCTTTTATTGTCAATATTTTATTGGTAGCAAAATTTTCTATATGGATATTTATGCTTTTGTAAAATGATAAATTTACCATACTCAAAAATCTATCTTCATAAAAATATTTATCAATTAGAACTATGGTGTAAAAGATACGCACTAGAACTACATGTGCGAATGTTTTTCATTATGAAAATTTTGCACTAACTAACTTGGAACAAAAATGTGCAAATTTCATTATAGTAACTTGAAAGTAGAAATAATTCTCATATATGAAGTAGAGTATAATAAGTAAAGATTCATATTTTTCAACTTACAATTGTGATGGATTTTTTTATTACTATTAAATGAGGCGAGGGCCACAATGGTGATCACCTTCTGTAGCCATATTATTGGCGAGGAATTTTGCACGGAGCGCAATACCTGTGCAGTCACTGTGCGCAGCCAAGTGAGACGAGATGATGGGCAATGTCACAGGAACGTAGGAGTGCTATCTACTCAATGATACCATGTGGAAATCAGAGGTGATACTCTACACTGTGCATACACACACACATAGACGTGCTAGTGCAGGAGGCGGTTACCAATAGATGCATGTGGACAGATGAAACTGCTCACATTATTCGGGTTGGAGACCTCTATCAATAGAGGTACGATTGAGATTACAAACGTCATGTTGATGAGTTAAAGCCTTGCATCTTATTTCCAACAAGAAGAACCAAGGGAGGAGAAAGAAGAGGAGGAATAAAGCTTGGAATCGAGTTGTTTTAAGCCTGTAGAGCCGTCGAGCGCCACCACTGCGGAGCTGTTCCTCTTGCCTCTCGTCCGTCACTGCCCAGTGTCGACGTCCTCGGTGGTGCTACCCTGCAGCACCCGAGAGGAAAACCAAAAGTCTCTCTCTCTCTCTTTTCGACAGGGTTGCAGCCCCCCCACCACCTCTTCCTTGGCCAGCAGTGAGCGGGAAGAAGTCCACATTCCCTCCCACGCTCGCCATTCCTTTGTCTCTCTGTTCAAATAGAGGTTACAGCATTTGAAAATTTTTGTCATTTTTTTGAGTTCAAGAGTTAAGGCATTAAGCCCACTTTCTACCTTCCACCCACCACTTTCCAATTCTAGCCTTAAGAGGCTCATTACACGCAAAATGGCAGCAGTGTGTAGGCTTCCGTAGCAAGGCTTTTTGAGGTAATCGGATACGATATCAAAAAGTTCTTTCCCGCACCAGAAAATTCCAGTGATATTTTGCACAAAATTCCAGCAAGGCTCTCTTCATGCAAAAATTATTAGGTACAGGAAAATTCAACATTTTAGTCAATTTCTGCAATAGACTCGCTGACCTTACCGCATTGGATTCGTGCCGCCGTCGGGAGCTTTTTGCATCGGATTCTCCTCGATAGAGGGGGGTGACTATTTTCTATGTGCTTTTCTTTAGCGTGTGCTTTCTAATTTTGCAACTTTTTGCATTTCTTTAAATTTAAAGAAAATTAAAAATCTCTACCCCGTTTGCTAGTTCTTTAGGTTTTTCTAGACTTCTCTCCTCGATCGTGGGCTTAACCTCGATAGAGTTATCTGGCCGCAGACATCAGATTTCTACCCGTCTGGAGGCACGCTCGTCCGTCATTCCACGTGATCCGCAAGCACCCTTCTCGTTCGTACACCCTGTGCTAGGACCCGGGCCACCCATAGAGGCCGCCATGCCTAATGACCCTCTTCCAACCGATGAGCCGAAAGAAATGGACACCGAGGCCATCAAGGGGGACGAAAGGACCTCTTGGAGTACGGCCCGGATGATTATGACCTCGCCGACCCAACGGACCTCGTGTCGGAGATGGAGCTCTCTAGCGGGATGTACCACTATTTTACCGCCAAACTGACCACCTTAGAGAGGATCCAGGGTGATTTGGTTACGATGCTTCAAATCCACGCGGTTATGCTCGTTGATAGTGGCTTCTCTTAACCCAAGTCCTCAAGGCAGACGGGCCCCTGCGGCGCAGGTGATCTTAGTCTCGTCAGCGTTAACAAGGGTACCACTCAATGTACCGGCAGGGCCGTCTGTAGAGACAACCTCGCACTTCCTCAAAGACCTAAAGCCTCCGAGGTTTGGGGGCGAGGAACGAGAATGAAACAAAGACTCTATCAATATGTTCCTAGAGCAAAGTGGTTGAACTTGCATGCGCTGTGATAGGAGCCTAGCCACGTGCAGCCCGTAGAGGCTAGCCTCTCATTAACTGGCAAGGCTTACAAGTGGTGGATGAATCTAACCCCTCATTCTGCCACCTGGATGGAAATTGAAGAGATGTTTCGCAAAGAATTCTTGCCAGCTAATAAAGGGAAGAAAAGTTGGGAGTTGTGGGATAAATGTTCTATGGAGAACAAATCCCTAACTCAGTACATCTCGGACTATAGGGGGATAGTACTCAAGCTAAAAAGGATCGATGAATTCCAGAAGCTACGGGGCTTCAAGAGAGGCCTCATAGACGGTTACCTTGTTTGTTAATCTAAGGGTTAAGGACAAGTCCAATAGTCATTTGACACATATACAAAAGTATGGCACTCTTGTCTCCTCTATTTTGGGTTTCGGTGGTCCTATTTTGATGGAGAACGGCTAAATGTCTTGATCATAATTAAGGCTGAAACTACTATATTTAGGTGCTTTCGGCAAGTGATCTCATTAAATTTGCGGCCCAAAGTAATGAAGTCTCATCTTTTATTCTATTTTATATTTCACAAAAGCGTTGTCAAAAGATACGAAATCTATGTTAGAAGGCTCTCAAAACAAGGCCATTAATGACAAATCACCTACTTTTTTCAAATGTATACCTTTTTCACTCTCTCTCTATTTTGTGAGGGGTTTAAGTCTTTCCGTCTCTATATTTTCTTTCTTCTTCTCTAATCTTTGAGTTTTCATGGCGTCTTCGGCACGTCGCCCTTCACATAACATAACTTCTTGTGACTTTCATAACGTTAGAGAGGATGGTCTTTGGAAGCCCATATCTTTTTGTGTGAATGACTGGATAACAATGCTTCCTTCATGCAAAGGTGTACACAGAGTGAAGAGAACTAAACGTGATAAAGTAAAAAACCATTGGAAAGGTCGTGTTCTTGCTTTCAAAGTGACCGACAATGGCTGGCTAGCTAAGGTTCAACATGTGTACATGGCCAAGGATATGGTGTTAGACTGGGAAGAACATCCCACGCTGCATTCTTACTGTAAGTAAAGAAAAACTTCTATTTGATACAATGAATTTTTCATTCTCCCATTGTTTTTTCTCATTTTTTGATTCCTTTCCAGACATATTTCCTTCAACAGCTGTGGAATGGCAGCCTGTGGAGAGATTAAGTGGGACGTTCAAAGCAATGCATAAAGGGATTGCAAATGCTATGTACACTGACAAGCCACCTTCCTTTTATAAAACAATGGATTTGTTTGTCTATTTTGCAAAATACATGCTTCCATCACGAGAAGGTGCATATGGAGAACTACATCAGTTACCCGTTCCCACCATAAGTTCACTTGACTGGGAAGCTTCTGATGCATGTACTATATCAATCTTCAAATCCAAGATCAAAGAAGACATCCTTAAAGCTATGTCTCCGGTAGGATATCAAGAAGGATTAAAGTTCAATGGTTCTTGCCTATACATGTCTTTGTGGCATGTTTCAAAACAATGGACTTGCAGAGGACAAAGACGATGTGGCTTAATAGAAGACTTTCTATGACTGATTTGGATAATGTACCCGGAGACGGATGGAGTACCAAAGAAACTTTCCATATTGGTGATAATATTAGTTGTAGAGTAAGCCCAAATTCTATGTCTATCTCATATCAACTATGTCGTCAATCATTAGTTCTGGGCTATGACTATAGGAGATGGAGAAGCAAATTAGGTAGCTGGGTTCCTCTCGACTCTGAGGAAAATTTTCCAGAGTTTGAACTAAAGTTCACAGTCCATCCACACACCGAGTATAGAAGCCTTATAGTAACAACAAATTGGAGACTACATGATGTTAGAGAATCTCTTGAGTTTCTTAATGAAACATCTCCTGAGTATAGATTCAAAGTGGATGGAATGTGGTGAGCACAAGGATGGAGAATTCAACCTCTTGCATCACATGCCTTCACCCAAAAAGAGTTTTATTTGAGCCACTTGCAAGGACTTGAAAAACAAGTTCAATATTGTAATCATTGCATTTTGCCAATATATTTATCTTTTCTCTACCTTATTGTGATCATTATTTATGTTGTGTTAAACTTACGTGACACAATGATACACATTTAACAATTGATAATTGGTATTAAGTATTTGAAGTACAAATTTATGAATCACCAAAGGGTATATGTTCATATGGACAAAATGAACAAAAGTGTACATAACTTTTGTGGAGAAATCAATCATGAAACTCCACTTTTCTTTTTGCTTGAGAGGATTCTGCATCCTTAGAGACCCTTTTTCTTTTGTGTTCAGGAGGGGGTGAAAGTTCAGGAGTAGGTGGTGGTGACTTGGGCTCCTCAAGGCTTGGCACGAGGACTTGGCAAGGGTTGGTGCTTTGGGCTCCTGAGGAGTGGTTGGCTTGGGTGACTTGGCAACCTTCTTTGGAAACATGATTAGTAGCTTGAAAGGTGAGCTAGGTGCCTCCCCTTACTCTTCTTAGCTGTACGACGCTTTTGAATCTTGAATTTCAATGGTGAGTGGAATGGATGGAACTTTGTATCTTCTCTTCTTTTTGCAGGGCTCTTCTTCTTGGTGAGACTCTTCCCCTTGGTAGGAATCTTCTTGGCATGGATCTTCTTTGTAGGACTCTTCTTCTTGTGATTCCTTTTCTTTGAAGGGCTTTTCTTTGTATGGATCTTCTTTGCAGGACTCTTCTTCTTGTGATCCATTTTCTTTGCATCCAAACCCTTGGTGGCTCTACCTTTCTTTGGTGGCAAAGGATATTATGGATCATTTGGGTTTGTTGATCTTTCCAAAACCATAGAAACAGCCTTCTCTCTCACCCACGTGACCCAAGACTCTAGATAGTCATGCAATTGAAACAAATAGAAAAATAAATTAAAGGACATGAGTATATACATACATAGTTAAGAAATCAAAATAAATCAATGGCACATGAGATACACACTTACAGTGAGTGTAGGCATCCTGCACCTTGACTCAAGATATCTCCATGCATTGGCAAGCACCCTCCATCCACAAAATGTTGAGTCTGTTTGTAAAGGAACTTTTTGATTGTAGTACTTGAAACGTTCTATATTATAATCCTTATTTGTGTACTCAAGTGACCAACGATAAGTTTGGTTTAACTGCAAGACATCAATCAAAAAGCTACTAATAGAAAAAAATGGCCCATCAAGCATAGATCATACTTACAGTTTACTTCTCCCATGGATACTTGACAATGAATTCATAAATATAATATCTTTCTCCAAAAGATTGAAGATAATAAGAGTCCAATTTCCTCTACAAAGAATAACAATTAGCTAGGAATACCACAAAATGTTATAAATAACATGTTAGGAGTTAAGATTTACCCTTCAAACATAGGGGTATATTATGTAATTGCAGTCAGCATGTTAAAGTCTTCAAAAAAACTTGAAAGGCTTCCTTGCTTATTAAAAAGGCAAGGAGGTAGCTTCAAAGTGAAGAAAAGCCTTCACAAAAACGACGAG
Organism: Adiantum capillus-veneris; assembly: GCF_014529385.1. Classification (NCBI taxonomy): domain Eukaryota; kingdom Viridiplantae; phylum Streptophyta; class Polypodiopsida; order Polypodiales; family Pteridaceae; genus Adiantum; species Adiantum capillus-veneris. The sequence goes on along the minus strand of NC_140960.1, from coordinate 115,390 downwards.
TTTTTGTGAAGAATCATCAAAGGTGCTCTTACAAGGAACGATAAGTGAACCGCTCAACTTCCCGCAAGGCGTGGTTCGCATGCAACACAAATTGCAGAGCATACAAAACACAAAGACTTCAATTTCTCAAGGTACAAGTTGTCGTTTCTTTTTCTCTCTTTGCATTAGTGTGTTTACCGTGGGCAGTGATGATATCCCACCTACACGCACGTTTGATTTTGAGCACGTAGATCAAAATCAGGGTACCATGGGTGCTGCTGATACTAATATGCATGATGATGATGATCTAGGAGATCATGGGCTTGTAGATATGGCTTCTTTCAAGACTTTGGAACATCGCCAAAGCGTACTTGAAAGAAACTTCTCTGCACTCAATGAAAATGTTACCAA
>NC_140960.1:87500-112500 GCF_014529385.1 Adiantum capillus-veneris | reverse complement strand
GACAGTGACGATTTGCAGGCAAGGATAGAGATGGGCTCAAGAGTTGGCGGGAACTCTCGGGAACTATATATATATAGAGAGAGAGAGAGAGAATTAACTAGAGATAGCTACGGAGATGGATAGAGAGAGAGAGAGAGAGAGAGAGAGAGAGAGAGAGAGAGAGTAGTAGATAGAGAAAGTCGGCGTGAAAGAGTTAGGTTGGCTGACCAAGTGTGTGAAAAGGACAAAGTCTCTATATCTCTCTCTCTCTCTCTCTCTATGGAACTAAAAGAGGCAAAGGGGTTTTTCCCGCTACATGCATTGTCATGTACACCTGGGAGAGCACGTATGTGTCTACCCATATAGGATTTGACCAATAAGGACGAGATTTTGACCCGGTGGTCCTGATCTCCGTACACCTCTGGACCGAGGTGTATGGAGATCGGGCAAGACTAGAGAATGCGAGGTAGTTTACATTGTGAGGAGTATATATATTAAAACAACATTCATAATCGTTGTAGATGGCAACGTCATCAACTAACATGGAGAAAAAGATTGCATGCTCGTGCACGCTCTGCAAGTATCACATCCTGCGCCAAGCGTAGGAAATGTAATGAGCATGTGCACAAGTACGGAGAGTTTGCTAGAGAAATCGTACAGAATCTATGATACGACTCCTACGAAATGGGCATTGATTTTCATGACATAACACCTACATCTGAGAGAGAGAGAGAAAAAGGATTATGCGTGAAGGTCCCACCAATATAGAGCCAAGGATGGAAGCAGAAAAGGGCTTACAGAAAGAAGACGATGGCATGGAGGAGATGCTGGATGCCTTCTTCCAAACAAGCGAGGAGAACGCTAATGAAGCAGCACCAGAAGCCGTGTGCCTATCTCCTCAAGACATGTTGAAGAAGTTGGCACGTCAACCAATCTTTGAAGGCACCAAAATATATGTGCTTCGTACTTGTCGAACGTTTTTGAATCTGCAGTCAGTGTACGGGCAGTCAGATGCAAGCGTCACTGCTTTGTTTAGATACGTAACTTACAAAGAGATTTTCCGATTGCAACAGTGACGTGCTTGGGGAGATTTTTAATTTAATGTGGCTTAAACAGGTTGTTGCGAGAGAAACTTCTCTCGGCTGGCAATGAAATGACCCCCTCGAGGCCAGATGCAAAGCGATTATTGACCTCAATTGGCTTGGACTACAACAAGATTCATGCATGTCCAAATGATTGTATTCTTTTTCGCAATGAATTCGCAGATTGTCTGTCGTGTCCTAAGTGCTGAGCAATGCGCTACAAACAAGATGCAGTTGGCGAGACAGTGCCAGCTAAAGTGTTGTTGCATTTCCCTATTATTTCGAGGATAAAAATCATGTTTCGTTATGGTTCCATTGCAAAGTTGATGCGGTGGCATTCTACGAATAGATCCACTGACGCAACATTTAGGGTGCCCGTTGAATCAAAGGCTTGGAGGGCACATTGAAGATACCTGGCCACATTTTAAGAGTGAACCACGCAATTTGCGTTTGGGCATGGCAATGGATGGAGTCAATCCATTTGTCTTGAGAAGCTCATCATGGAGCACTTGGCCTTTGTGCCTTATCAATTACAACCTCCCGCCGTGGCTTGCCATCAAGAAGGGTCATTTGATATTAGGCTTGATTGTACCTGGTAAGTTCAAGGCAAAAAACATGGATGTTTATCTAGCTCCACTAGTTGACGAGCTCCAGGAGTTATGGCATGGGATCGACATAGCAGATGCGGTTGAACCAGCAGGACAACAGCATGCAAGGATCCATGGACTTCTTATGTGGACTATGCATGATTGGCCAAGATACGGTGAATCTTCTAGTAATGGTTCTTGATTTACAAAATTCTCGCTATTCACAAGCGCTTTCCTTTGGCTTGAATCATGCTTTAATATATGCAGGGCTTACAACTTCGGGATACAATGCATGTCCAATTTGCGGGCCGTCTTTGGATGTGTACTATTCTGTCTCTATTCAAAAGACAATTTATCAAGGCCACCACTGTTATCTTCCAGATGGCCATCACTTGCGCAAAGGTCATCTTGGTCGCCTCGAATGTCATCCTATGCATATACAGGAGTGGCGTCACCAATGGGAGCAACATGATGGGCAACCTGTTCTAGGAATGAAACGTTTTTCCATTCTCCATATGTTGCCGTACTGGGGTGATCTACTAATTAACCATTTGCTGGATCCAATGCATATATTCAAGAATGTGGGAGAGCTCCTCTGGAAGACAATCATGGGAATGAAAGATAATCGAGCTTCACGAGATGATTTCCAGTCAGTTGGAAAGATGCCAGAGCTGTGGTCTTTCACCAATGCAGCTGGCCAAACAAAGCTTCCAAGAGCGCCATGGGTATTGCTAAAAAGCGAGGAACGACAAGTCAAAAGGGTGATTTCAGAGTTCAGGATGCCAACAGGATATATGCGATGTCTCAAGACAGCATTCACCTGTGACGATCAATTGTCAGGACTGAAATCGCACGATTGGCATAAGTTCTTGCAATTCATTCTTCCGATTGCGATCAAGGGGTGTTTAACGGAGGAAGTGCAGTTCTACATATACAAGATTTCAGAGCTGGTGCGGTGAATCTCTTCCAAGGAGATACGAGAGGAATCCATTGCAGTCCGAAGGGCTAACTCCATTGAAACAGTTTGCATGATTGAGAAGTATCTACCCACGAGCTGCCTAACTATCCAAATGCACTTGCTCGTCCATGTAGTAGATGAGGTTGCAGTGGCAAGTACATTTCACAGCCGTTGGATGTTCTTTCTAGAGCGGTTCAAGAAAACACTTAAGGGTTTTGTTCGCCAAAAAGCGCGTCCAGAGGGGAGCATGGCAGAAGGATGACTGGTGCAAGAGTCTCTTGTCTTGACGATCGAATTTCTATCCGTTTCTGACCCAGAAATGCCTCGACTATGGAGCGATGAGAAGGATGCAAGATTGGTGGGAGAGGAGCCGCAGGGGCAAGGGGTGCCGAAGAAAATAAACGACGCCATGTGAGAAGAGATCATGAAGTTCTGTATACTAAATTCAGAGCCGATGCAAAAATGGCTTGAAAGGTACGAAGAAGAGAAAGAGAGACGCAATAGGGAGCGACACAATTTCAGGAGAAGCCGAACGACTAGAGGCTTACCCTTGCCAGACCATCTTACTCCTCTACCTGAATTCCCTACAATGGCATGGTTGGACAAGATAGTGAGAGCAGCTAGACAGATCGGAGAACCCATATCTCTAGAAGAGGAAGAGCTGGCTATTGGATGTGACTGGAGGTATCATACATATATGGCATTGTGGTCGCATGGAAAGAATTTCAGAACACAACAATTTGACAGCAGAAGAAACACATTTGACAGTGGGGTAATGGTTAGTTTCTTGCAAAAGAGCAGGGCCAGTGCCAGAGACAAGAATGAGAGCACTAGCAACCTGGATCACTAGCACACCTTAGACACCTTGGGGGGCACACGATTCTAGTCCCTCCAAGCTCTATATTGTACGGGCAGATGGTTCTGTTGACATGGATAGAGTCAGGACTGAGATGAGACAGCGGATTCGCCAGCTCGCGGAGCTGTAGTTTTCGACCAGCATTCTGACGCCTTGGCCTGATCAGGATTGCAACAAAATCAATTATATAGTGAATACCATCATGAGAGAGTATCAGCTTACTCCGGGTTCAGAGGATCTTCCGAGGAGGTGGATCAAGGGTGTTGCACGGGACACCATGAAACATCATCGAGGTGCACCTCGTAAGGCTTTCAGGACCGGCTCGCCGAAGCCTTCAGGCATCCCACACGAGACATGGCAGCAGATCAGGGAGGATGAGTGGACAGGGGACACGCGGTTCAGATAGCAGCGTCAGGCTGCGAAGGTACGACAGATGAGCAGGGGAACATCTCATCTTGGCAGCAGAGGTTTTGACACCTTTTGCTATGAGTTTGTGAGTTTCCAATCCAATCCTAGCTATGGCGTTTTTTTAAAACGCGATGAATCATGTATTCTTAATTACTTTGATTTTTGTATAAACGTAGAATCTTGCAATGCATCGAGCCCCGACACGCCAGGAGGAGACATATGGATATCGTAGAGGTATTTATGAAGTATTGAATGACCTTGCTACCTCAGGAGAGCCTGTAGATTGGGAGACCTTAGAGTCTCGCTAATCGATTGAGGTGAGACATTAATATGCGTGAGTTGATTTAATTAAATAAGTATATGTGAAGTAATATCAATACTAATTTTGTGACTTGTCCTATGTGCAGGTTGTGACGCATAGTCATCATTGGATTTCATATATATGTTTTGTGAGACACAGACACGCTTGTATGTCTCTTTTCTGTATAGACATGGTTATGGTTATGGTTATTGTTTATACATGGTTATGGTTATTGTTTTGTTTATGGTTATGTTTAACTTTATGGTTATGGTTATGGTTATGGTTATGGTTATGGTTATGGTTATGGTTATTGTTTTGTTTATGGTTATGGTTATCATTATGGTTTTGATCAGTATGGTTATGGCCGGTTATGGTTTTAATTTGGTTATGGTTTTGCACAAAGTTCTTTATGGTTATGGTTTTAATTTGGTTATGGTTTTGCACAAAGTTCATTTCATTTATTTCATTTTTCTTAAATCTCATGTGAGATCCTACATGGATATAGAGGTGTATACATATGGTTTTTTTTTTAAAGTTTATGTTAAAACAAAGGAAACTCTGTCGAAATTTCTGCGGGAGCTGCACGATTGATTTTGGTGCTCCTCGCTTTCTTGGACAGAGGACAGGCAGTCTAGCTGTGGCTCTGTCCATCTTTTCACTCGGCACAGGCCACATTGCCTGTCCTCTGCCTAAGAATTTTTCTTTCTGATATGGTCGTCGAAATATGCGTCGCTAGACCCGTCGAAATACACGTCGAAAACAGTACCTTTCGACACGTATATCGATGCCTATTTCAACGTTTTCACAGGGACGGGTATTTCGACGGATTTTTCAACGGACCGCGTCGAAACCTGCGTCGAAGGCACCTTTTTTTGTTGTAGTGATTGAGACACACCCCGGATATAAAGACGGTTGTGGAAACAAGTCTATCTCTTAAAGGCAAGATCAACACATTGTTTCCATGTACGAAACACTCCATTTTCAGCACACTTTGAGGATACTATATTCCATGACTCCATCTTCCTCAAGAGCTTAGGAACCTCGCCGGCCTCTTTAGCATCTTCCAAAAACAGCTTTGCATTGATAAGGACTTCCATTTCCTTCCAATCCCAATAGGCTGGCATATCTCCGCCGACTAAGACATTCAGTTTTTGCTGGTCAAACTTTGAAGCCTTTTTAGCTTCACTTTTGGGTGAAGGCTGCTTCTCATGTGGAGTTCTACGATCAACATTAGACTTCTTCAAACTCGCCATTTCTAGCCCCTATATCACAATTCAAATCCAATCACAAAGTGGTACACAAAGACAATAAACCATACAATGTGGAACTTTGGAATCCTGGCATGAGTTTGTATAAGTTGTTTACTTTTGAGATATGCAACAAATCTCAGCACATTGAGTCAAATTTACCTCTTGTTGCTTCCTTGGTGATTGATTTTCGAGATTGATATTCCCTTTTGAAGAGCTTCTCTTGACCCATTTCAGCCCCTACACACCCACAATCCACACTCAACTAAATAAAAAAACAGATACTGAGAAGTCAACAGCTTGAGACTAACTAATGTGCCCCTAATAATGAACTTCAATTGCGTTCAGCGAGAGAAAACATTCAGCTAAAAAGCTAAGAAAAAAACACAATAACTTTTACCTGGGCTTGCTTAGGTGCTACATCCATGGGCTTTTTCCCCTTGTAACTTGCAGGCGGTGAAGGCATGGATCTAGTAACATTTGATAGAGTTGTCAAGGGATTCCGTTTTGGTGTGCAGCATTGACTATCAACGTCGCTATCTTCTGATTCATGGAGGCCAGAAAGCATGTCTAGGTTGGGCTTGTTTTTAAGGGCTTTCTCTGCTTTCTTGAATCGCATGCTGTCACTTGTTGGCAAGGAAGTGTAGATGAGCTCTTGAGTATTGCTATCACCCAAGCTAATCGTAGCACCTTCTTCTTGCTGAGTGAAAGGAACAACTTCCACCTCCTGACTCCATACCTCGTTCAAATCCAAGTGAAGATCCATATGAGGGCCCATACCACTTGTGTATGTGTGAGTGCCAAGACTAGAGAGAGGGAGAGCGGGGGAGAGAGGGTCACTATACAATCGTGCTAGTGTTTAATCTGCTTTTAATCCTACAGCTTGGAGCGTGATCTTCAACCGTGAGCACTCGAGCACTCAGATTTTGAATATCCGTATTTTTATTATACTTCACTTTTGGCCACGAGTGGTCATGAGTGACCAGTTTAATTTTTACGTGTGGCCTCGACATGTGGCCATTGGTGGCCAAACATCCTTCGTGGAAACGGGCCCTATATATACTATACATCCCCCCCTGACATGCGTTGATGTCAGACACCCGGCAAGTGTCCGGTAGGCGGCAGGATGAGAGAGAGAGAGAGACAGACAGACAGACACAATCCCTTTTGATCCCCGAGAGAGAGAGAGAGAGAGAGAGAGAGAGAGAGAGAGAGAGAGAGAGAGAGAGAGAGACTTAATGAAGCAGACGCATCCGTATCCGGATTCCTCTGTTTCTCTGTGTGTGTAGTCTCTGAGCCAGTTCTCATGAGGGTTTGATTTTCAAAATGTTGGCAATATGTTGCCAATTTTTTGGTTTCACATGGAGTGTTTCCACTAAATAGTTGGCAACAAGTTGCCACAAGTTCCCAAACGGCTCCATGCCCAAGGGGTGGAGCAAGATGGCAACCACAAGTGAAGACAAAGAGAAAACAGTGTTTTTCATTGAATGGAAGAAAAGACAAACTTTTTTTCCACTTCTCTCTCTATTCTCTCACTTACTTTCCCATTCATTTTCCATAAAAAAGAAATCTCTCCCACTCTCTCACGTTTTTAGATACCTTCCATGAGAACTCACAAAATCAAGTTGTTGGTTGGCAACAAAACCTCTCATGTGAACTAGCTCTCTGGAGTCTGATTGTGCCCCTTTGCCTGTAGCTGTAGCCTGTACCTCTACGCCATCTCGCCCACTTCATATCTGCCGGTGCTTGATCTGACGATCTCATCACGTGAAATGCAACGACCCGTTGTTGTCTTTGTGTGTGTGTGTGTGTGTTCGTGTGTGCGCGCAGCTGGTCTGTATGTCTGTGTCTCTCTGTCACGCGTGGCCTGCAGATGAGGACAATATTGTTGGCGATCAGAGGCCTGCAGATGAAGACATTGTGGAAAAATTATTTCCATAAACGAACGCAAATCTTGCAAGGCTTTTGTCCTGCCATGCGGGGCCATATATTTGTATCTCGTTTGGAATTCAACTTCAAATTGGAAAGGCCAAATTTTACTCTTGAGCATAATAATTTCAACTTTCCTAATAAGCTTGTCACCTCCGTCCTGCTCCCCGCATTCCTCTGCTATCTACTCGCGCACGCCTTTACTCCTTGAATCTTCTCGTAAGCAGCACAGGCCCCTGCCCCCAACTCTCTTTTATACTTGATGCTTCTCTGCTTGTTTTCCTCTCTTTCGCATATGCTCAATGGCTTGCAGTATAAGTAGGCCGTGTAGCATCACCTACAGGTCTGTGCTCCGTGTGCATGCGACGTGGAGTGTGAGGATGGGTGTGTATGAAACTGGTCTCTCTGTGTGTGTGTGTGTGTGTGTGTGTGTGAGAGAGAGAGAGAGAGAGAGAGAGAGAGAGAGAGAGAGAGGATGGATGGATGATCGCTTAAGCTTTTTGCACAGTACAAACGAGCTCGGTCCCGACCTTGCAGACTATCCCTATGACATGGTACCCAACAAGGCTGAGCATCTCTTCTTTGCCCAGCTCTGTACTCATGATCGTAAGCAGCGAGAGGCACGCATGGCAATTTCTAGAGAGGAGAGAGCTACGACTCCTTACACTTCTCCGGCCACTTATTGCATGCTGAGGGAGATACAGGCTTTGGTGGTCCTAGTACCGCGAGCGCACAGCTTTGCAAGCTTTTTGTGTAAAGTGCCGGGGGCCGGCTCTTGGTGTGCACATAGAAGATGAAGCTTCTGTGACTAAGAGGTGTGGCCACATGCCAGGGAAAGTGCTTGTTGCCATATCAGAGCATATCAATCGCCTTGTAGCAACACGTTTACAGCGAGTACTGATGCGGAGGCCGCTACCTTTTGCAGAGCAACATTGATCACTCGATTAACTTGGCATCTATTAGTTAGCAGCTTAGAGAGCTAGCTATATATAATATTTGACCACGCGGAAGCTTGCAAGATTCCCAGCTGCAATCTTGAAGCAGACCCCTGTCCGCAGGGACCTTGATTTGGTGTGCCTCAACTCAAAATCCACCTTAAGCTGGCTACCCACATTAGGCGCTCTTTGGTAACTGTTGCAAACCTGTGCCAGACTTAGCTGTTTAGCTGCACATGGGACTGAATGAATTCTCAGCTTACAAGGCCCGCTCCACATTAGCATCCCCCCCGTGCCTACAGCATCAGTGCACTATTAAAAATACAGCATTGCTGTACACCGCTTCTATGCTGCTCCCCATCCATCACATCAAGAGAGCACTTAGGCAATACCGCAGAACTTAAGCTGTACAAAACACTGTCACGGTCTTGCTCTCCTTCGTAAGATAAAACAACCAGCTAGGAAAGGGTGGCATAGTCCGCAGCCCACCGTCCCCTTCCGTCAGTACCCAGTGAGCCCCAAAAATATGCTCTCAAAAGAACAACATTAAACTAGCTCCTACATCAGATACAACAGAGGACTCTCCCATCCGATATGCTCGTAGAACCCTGCAAACCTCTTGGCCATAGCACCCCTGGCTTTTAGTGCGCTTCCCTCTAGCTTGAACAACTATAATTGGAAACGGCTATCAGATCAGTGCCAGATGTTGCAGCTCCAAGTCCGCCCACTGCGCCTCTACAAACATCTGTAGCAGCATATGCGGCGTGCAATCTGTGATAGCCTTGTTCAGCCTGTGTTCAGCATGCCCACAACCTACTGCTATCACTCGACCTCCTGTTTACCATACTCCAGGCTCCGGCCATGGCCGCCTTCCTCTCTCCGCTTGTAGTACAACACCAAGCAGGTGTCATATTGCTGTTGATCTTTAATGCAAACTTATAAAACACCTCAGCCTCAAGACAACCCACTTTGCAGCCGCTTCATCAACCAAGCTGGCCCAAGGATTTCATCATCCTCAAAGAAGTCACGTGTGTCACAACAAGTTTTAGACTTTTCTCAACATGAGAAAAAGGGCCTGTTTTTCACTTCTTTTTCTACTTCAAAGTGTGTGAAGCACAAGAAGTGTAAAAATGGTTTTGATAGAAAAAAAGAGATTTTTCATTTAAAATATTTATCATCTCAATGTAGTAATTTAATCAAAATATTTGCACATATCATCATGCAAGAAGTTCATATTTTTGCATACATGAATAATTTGCGTCAGTATAGGTCTAAATTTTCTCATATTAAAACCAATAAATTTTAACAATGTTACTTATATTTTAATTTTAAAGGTGGCATTCTTGATTTCTTTTGCAACAAATTATTTCCACTTTAACACTATGATTTTTTTTGCACAATGTAGTTGCTTCTAAACCATTCAAATTTTGGCAATATACGATATATTTACATCTTCTTGAGTAAAAAAATACATCCATGCCACTGTAAACTTTTCGTATGCTGAAAAATTTTCAATGCTTAACACTAGAATGGTAACAGGACACTTTTATGTCCTTGGACACTTTTGTGTTTTGTTAAGTGACCATTTTGCTTGAATTATTTGAAGAGTATGAAAATGAATTTCGAGGTGCTATATATCCACAAAGTTGTCTTATGAGCTGAAAAAACTTAGCTTTTTTTTTTGAGTATCGATCTCACCATTAACCTTACTCTTGCACAACATTTTTGAACCTAAACTGTGTGAAAAAACGGTCCTGTTTTTGGCTTTTTTAATTTTTGGCAACTATACCACTCTAAACTTCATGTTTGTGAGGTTTAGATGGCTAGAGGTTAGGCCTTCATAGTTCTCAACATGTTTTGATGCTTGTAGGGAGAGCTAAGTGTTAAAATTGAAAGTTATGACCAATTTACAAGAATTGCATAATCTTGTTTTTTGGCCAAAATTAGCACTTTTATGATTTTTTTGGTGGCTTTCTTGATATGCAAATTCAATTTTGATTGTGTAAGTGTAATGTAACATAAAGCTAATCTTCCTTGAGTTTTGGGGGACCTAATATGCTATATAGCATAGTATATGATGATGGTTGAGTTTTTTGATTGCTGAAGAATAGGATACATTTTAGAGTAGCAAGTATAAATTTCTCAATGTTGCTAGTTTCTTAGGCCAATTGTGTGTATTTTGTAGGTAGTAACCATATCTAATCATAGACTACAAACTTGGCTAGATATTGAGTAGTTTCTATGGGTTTCTAGAGGTCATAATGCTAAACCCAATTTTTTCATGTTTGCTGTATTTAGCACTTTATCATTGCCCCCAAGGTTCCAATTGTAAGAGATCCATTATCCTTTTGACATGCTCCATGGATCCTTTTGAATCCAGAGGCCCAAAGGGAACTAAGAAAACATGTATATAGTATCTGTATTGAGCGTGACTATATAAATTTTGATGATAGGTCCGCAGAATGGCAAAAATGCAACTTTTTTGTACCTATTTTTTTGCCCAAAAAAAAATTAGTGAGGTAAAAGCAACCATATGTTTTGGTCACCAACCCATTGAAGTTAACAAGGCATTTTATCCCATGTCCTACAAAAATCGCTACTCTTATTTATATGCAATCAACCGTAAAAAATTGCTGTTTTGGGCAAAATGCACTGGTCCATCAACTTTGGAGGCTTGTAGTGACCAAGGGATGAGAAAAATTACAAGTTTCTCATTTTATCCATATGTGGTAGTTATTGAACTATAAGCTCATGAAAGGATTTTTCAAAATGAGTGGATCTACTATGGTTTGGAATTTTTTCCCAAAACCCTGAAAGGACACTTTTATGTCCTATTAGGTTACCATTCTAGTGTTAAGACATTGAAAATTTTGTATGGTAAGAGAAATTCTCACATCCTATCATAAGAAGCACTTTGCCTCTAGTGATAATAATTCTTACTTTGTAAAGATTTCACTTTTCCTAGCAAAATATTTTAGCTTTTGAACCATACAAAATATTACATTCAAATGATATAAATTTTTGTGTCATGACAATATTTTTCACTCTTAAAAGTGAGAAAAGCTTGAGCTTCACTGCAGTGTTATTTTGGTAGGTTCTAACACAATTTACCTATTTAACCATCAAATATTTTGCATGATGACAAAAAAATTTATCTCTTAAAGTGAGAAAAGATTAAATTTCAATGTACATTATTTCTATAGTAAATTTCAATGTAGATTATTTCTATAGTAAAGATTATCACTTTTGCAGACAAGATTGCTCTTATAAGATGATGAGAATTTTTGTATCATGTGAGAAATTCTCACCTTTTAAAGTGATAAAAGCTTGAACTTGAATATAGGTTATTCTCATATAGTAAAAATTTCACTTTTTTTTAGCAATGCTAGCTACCTCTTGGACCATAAATTATGCTACCTCTTAAGCATCAGTTAATTTGCTTACGTAGAATTTTTTGAAACACCTTAATGTACCACATGCAATCCTTCAAAATGAGTCTTTGCTCTCGTCTTATTCACGTAAATTATGCCTCGAAAAAAGTGTGCATTTGTTTAGTTATGAGAGAGAGAGAGAGAGATCACATTTAAGACATACTTAACACTAGGTTGGTAATGGGACACTTTTATGTTCTGTTAAAGTGAACATTTTCCTTGAATTATGTCAAGAGTTTCAAAATGGATTTTGAGGTGCTATCTGTCTAGAAAGTTGTCTCATGAACTGAAAAAAACTCGACATTTTTTTGGAATATCAATTCCATCTTTAACCTTGTCCTTGCACAACATTTCACAACCTAAACTGTGTGAAAAAACGGGTCCTGTTTTTGGCTTTTTTCAACTTTTTGCAACTATACCACTCTAGAATTCATGTTTGTGAGGTCTATAATGCTAGAGAACTATCTTTAGTAGTCCACAACATGTCCTGATGCTTCTAGGAGAAATATATGTTAAAGTTGTAAGTTATGACCAAATTACAAAAATGATCAAATCCTGTTTTTTAGCGAATTTTAGCACTTCTATGATTTTTTTGGTGGCTTTCATGATATCCAAATGCAATTTTGATTTTCTATGTCACATATTGTAACATAAAGCTAATATTCCTTGAGTTTTGGGGCACCTAATACCCTATTTTTCATAGTAGACAACGATGGTTGATTTTTTCAATTATAGAAGAAAACGAAACATTCTATTATATCAAGTATAGCTTTTTCAATATTGTTAGTTTCTTGTGACAACTACATGCACTTTGTAGGTAGTAACCATATCTAGTCATAAGGATCAAATTTGGCTAGATATTGAATAGTTTCTATGGGATTCTACAACTCATAATGTTGAACCCAGTTTTTTCATGTTTGCTGTATTTAGCACTTCATCTTTGTCTCCAAGATTCCCCTTGGTAAGAGATGTATTATTCTTTTGACATGCTCCATGGCTCCTTATGACCCTAAAAGACAACATCGAACTAAGAAAACATGCATATATTATTTGTATTGAGCGTGGCTATAGAAACTTTGATGATAGGTTTGCAGAATGGTAAAAATTCAACTTTTTTGTACCTATTTCTTTTGGCAAAACAAAAAATAGTGAGTCAGAAGCAATCATCTGTTCTAATCACCAACCCATTTAATTTAACTAGGGAATTTATCTCAAGTCCTACAAAAATCCCTAATCTTATTTTTATGCAACAAAACATAAGAAATGACTGTTTTGATGAAAATGTACTGGTCCATCAACTTTGGAGGCTTGGTGTCACCAAAAGATGAGAAATTTTACAAGTTTCTTATTTTTTTCATGTGTAGTAGTCCTTGAACTATAACCTCATGAAAGGATTATACAAAATGAGTGGATCTACTATGGTTTTGGAAGTTTTTTTCAAAACCTTGAAAGGACACTTTTATGTCCTGTTAGGTTACCAACCTAGTGTTAAAGACCTAGCACTCTAAACAAGGGATAGTGATACGATTTTTGGCATCTCATAAAGAAATGTTGACCTCAAAAAAGATATTTTACTATACATCAACAACCTAAATATTAAGGATATTTGCCAAAACAACCCAATCCAATAGTTGAAAGCTCCATCTTACAAAAAGTGATAGGTGTGAAGCTCTACTTTACAAAAACTAATAGTTTTAGAGCTATATGTTTGCATGCTCGATACATATCTCAATAGTATTTCACTACAAGAGGTACTTAATGTTAGAGACGCTCGCAGTGCGATGCTCAAATGCGAAAAACCACGGCGTCGCTATGAGTGTCGCTAAGTTACTTGTAACTTAGCGACGCTCATAAAGACACCTATAGCAATGCCGTCACGGGTAAAAAAAAATAACCGAGAGCGTCCAAAACTCGGATCTCAGGTCTGAATTTTCGACGAGCGCTCATGCAAGCAAGGTAACGCGCGCTCTCCCTCTCTCTCTCTCTTTCTTCTCCCCACACACACACACACACACACACACGACGAGAGGAAGGAGATCCAGGTATGCTGCTTCCCTCTCCTCACTCTCATGTTCCCTTCCCCTCTTTCTCTCTCCCTCTCTCTCTCTCTCTCTCTCTCTCACTCACACACACACACATTGTGTTTGAGAGAGAGAGAGAGAGAGAGAGAGAGAGAGAGAGAGAGAGAGCACATGCATAAACAAAAAACGCACACACACATGCATAAACAAAGAATGCACACACACACAGAGAGAGGAAAAGAGAGAGAGAGAGAGAGAGAGAGAGAGAGAGAGAGAGAGAGAGAGAGAGAGAGCATGTATAAACCAAAAACGCACACACATGCATAAACAAAGAATGCACACACACATTAAGAGAGGAAGAGAGAGAGAGAGAGAGAGAGAGAGAGAGAGAGAAGAGAGAAGAAGAAGAAGAAGAAGAAGAAGAAGTCTTAACATCGTAGGAAACTATCCCAAGAGACCTTAAAGATCTAGTCGACGAGGAGTTGAACTCAAGACTTGTTATTCATGAGGGAAATGGCATAACCAATCTATCACACTTGGGTGATAGAAAAGTTATACCATTTTTCTCCTTTTATTGGCGTGCACACACACACACACACACACCCGAGAAGAAGAGAGTTTAATTTAATGTCGTAGGAAACTAATTCCGGCCTAAAGATCTAACCGACGAGGAGTTGAACTCAAGACTTGTTATTCAAGAGGGAAATGGCATAACCAATCTACCACACTTGGGTGATAGAAAGGTTATACCATTTTTCTCTTTTTATTGGCACACACACACCCACACACAGACGAGAAGAAGAGAGTTTTAACGGCGTAGGAAACTATCCCAAAAGACGTTAAAGATTACGTTAGATGTAAACTGACGTTAAATTAAATTTAGGTTTATTTAAGTTAAATTAAATTAGA
Source organism: Adiantum capillus-veneris (assembly GCF_014529385.1). Taxonomy (NCBI): domain Eukaryota; kingdom Viridiplantae; phylum Streptophyta; class Polypodiopsida; order Polypodiales; family Pteridaceae; genus Adiantum; species Adiantum capillus-veneris. The sequence goes on along the minus strand of NC_140960.1, from coordinate 97,857 downwards.
TTTAGGTTTATTTTTAGTTAGATTTACGTTTGATTAGATTTAGGTTTATTTACATTAGATTTAGATTATGTTATATTATATTAGATTTAGGTTTATTTATGTTTATCTACGTTAGATTTAGATTTACGTTATATTAAATTAGATTTAGGTTTATTCACATTATTTAGCTGTTATTGAAGAGGGAAATGACATAACCAATTTACCACACTTGGGTGATAGAAAGGTTATACTATTTTCCTCTTTTTATCGTTTAAGATAAGGTTAGATTTAGATTTACATTAGATTAGATTTAGGTTTATTTAAGTTAAATTAAGTTAGATTTAGATTTATTTTGAGTACACCGAAGGATTATACTACCTACGCGTTTGAGACGCTGCATCGGGGATAATCCCGTCTTGATGCAAACTCTTGCTACGTCACTTTGCTGCCACCACTTGTCTGGATTGGTCGTCCTCTCCTCCCTGATACTGAGAGACCATGCTTGGATGAGGAGACGCATGCGCGACTACATGAGGAGAGGAGTGGAGGGGTATCAGGGGAGGAGGGACGACCAATCCAGATAGGCGGTGGCAGCAAGTGACGCAGCAAGAGTTTGCATCCAGACGAGATTATCCCATCACCTAGGGAGTGGCGGCTGGGCCAGCTCGTGGAGGATTTTATCCCATCACTTGTGTCATGGATCGACGGGATGGAAAGGTGAGAGTATTAAACTCTTGCATTGAATTATTTGTATATGTGACGCCCATTCACATCTACATAGCTAGTAGCCCCATTGGTATGTCTTTTATTCTTCAATGGAGCAAATCACCACATGTTCAATTAGTTTAGATTTAAGATAAGATTTTGGATTGAGTTTTTATATTAGAGTCTACCTTCGAGATTACGGTAAAAAAATTAGAGTTAGACAAACGGTGAAAATATCTACTATGAAAAGATGTTAAGATGCTGTGAAATGCTACAGCTAGAGAAGAGGCAAAGGGGTTTTGTCCACTACATGCACTATCATGAAGACATGGGTGTGTAAATTTCTTGTACCCACAAATATAGGCATTGACCAATAAAGACGAGATTATAACCTGGTGGTTCTAATCTCCATGCACCTCTATACTGAGGTGTGCGGGGATTGAACATGACTAGAGAATGTGAGGTAGTTTACAGTGTGAACAAAGAGAGAGAGAGAGAGAGAGAGAGAGAGAGAGAGAGAGATAAAAGACAAAGAATGCCAATAGAAGATTAAATTTGTTGTCCAGGTTATAAGATTTTTTCCCTCATTATGAGTAGTGACGAGGATGTGGGGCCGTCCAACCGAAGCACCTATCTTTCAACGAGGATCTTATGTCCTTGTAATCAATGCAAGCATGCTGTGCGACGGACAAGATGCGTTTCTTTGCAGTACATTTGCGAATTTGGCGAGCTCGATACATCTATTATAGATCGAGTTGTTGCCAATTATAACTCTTCGGAGTCTGACGCTGGCCAACAGGCAGCAATCTTGCAACCCAATAGACATGTTTGCAGGCGCTTTGGTCAAGAAGCATATGTGAGGCCAAAAGATGTAGCTCGGGGGATGATCATGCAGACCACATTTCCAACGAGGCAATGTTTGAGCCCGAGATTGATGAAATGATCGAGACGATCATGGATTCAGAAAGGCTTATCTATGATGATATGAAAAGTGAAGCCGATACGCCATTGTATAATGGAGCACATGTGTCTAGATTGAAAGGGCTCCTGGTTCTTCTCAACATGCAGGCAAAGTTTGGATGGAGTGACACTAGCGTCACAACGCTTTTCAGGTGATCTATTACAATTAGTTTACTTTAATAAAATTCTAAATGTATAATGATCTGATAGATTTTTACACAATTGTACCGTATTTTTATGTTGTGTAGATTGCTCAAAGAGCACATACTACCAGCTGATAATGTGATGCCAGATTCCCAAGAGGAAGCAAGAAAGATTTTCCGAAACTTGAGGATGGATTACAATTCCATCCACGCTTGTCCTAATGACTGCATTCTTTTCAGAGGGGAATACATAGACATGGAGAAGTGTTTGAAATGTGATTCTAAGAGATATCGAGTAGATCTCCACGGAACAAAAAATCCGCAAAAAGTTTTGCGACATTTTCCTCTTCTTCCTTGCATCAAGAATTTCTTTGAATGTAAGTCCATGGCCGCCCTAGCATCATGGCATGAGGAGAATAAATCTTCGGATGGTGTGCTACAGATTCCTGCAGATTGTGCAGCATGGAAACATATAGATGGAACATGGTCGGATTTTGCCAGGGAAGCTTGAAATTTTTGCTTAGTCCTAGCTATGGATGGCATAAATCCATTTGGTCAAAGATCAACATCTTACAGTGTATGGCCCGTTGTAATCGTCAACTACAACATTCCCCCGTGGTTGACTACGAAGAAGGGGCAGGGGCGATATAAAGTGAAGAATATGGATGTGTATCTTCTTCCACTATTGGAAGAGCTACAACAAATGTGGATTGGCATAGAAGTAGTGGATATGAGCCGACACACAGTTCGATGGAATGTTTTGATCAGAGGCATTCTAATGTGGACCATGCATGACTATCCCAGACTAACAGAATGCTCAGGTGATCTATTTACACTCCTCACTCAGACACTGTAAATCTTGGTTTTTCTCAAGCTGATCTATTATCATGTGTATACATGCAGGGCTTCAAACAAGCGGATACAGAGCATGTGTCACATGTGGACCTAGACTGAATACACGTAGGGCGTCCTCATTGAAGAAGCAAATCTACGAAGGTCATCAAGCGTATCTTCCAGAGAATCATGCGTTACGCGATGGCTTTTTGGGAAGAGAGCCACTGAGGATGTCCGCACAAGCATGGTTAGAGCAGAAGGAGATGTGTGATGACGGATTGCCCCCAGGGATGAAGAGACTATCTCTATGGTATGAGTTACCATACTGGCCCCGACTCATGATCAATCACTTGCTCGATCCAATGCACATATTCAAGAATGTGGGTAATCTATTATGGGACCATTTGACCGGCAAGAAAGATACTTTGGGAGCCAGGGTTGACCTTAGAAATGTGGATCGTATGGAGCAATATTGGCTACAAACAACGTCCGATGGATCGTTAAAACTCCCTAAAGCACCATGGATTTTCACAGGATCCCAAGAACGCAAAGTAAAAGAGACCATTCAATCTTTGCGGACCACCACTGGCATAATGCACTCGCTCCGAACGTGTTTTACTAAAGAAGAAAACCTTACCGGTTTGAAGTCACACAACTGGCATAAAATGTGTCAGGTATGTTCATAGTGGAATATATCATAGTGGGAATTGTGTAAAAAATTCGTCTGTGGACTTTAATATCATTGTTGCACGTGTTTTGCAGTTTATTTTACCAGTTGCCATTGAGGAATGTTTGTCTCTTGGCGCCCATAACACAATCTACAAACTTGAGAAGTTGGTGCAATGGATCTCACAAAAGGAGATCAACGTAGACTCCATACCATTCGCCAAACTAAACACTGTGGAGGTTGTGTGCATGTTTGAGAAACATTTTCCTACTACCATGCTAACCATTTAGGTGCATCTTCTTGTTCCATAGTTGATGAGGTGGAAATAGCTGGCACAGTACATTCCAGATGGATGTTCGTTAAATGATAGAAAAATGTGTGAAAACGTAACGAATTCGAAAAAAATCAATTCTTTGTTTTTTTATCAAAATGTGTGATACATCATTTCAAGCTTTGCATCCCTACCATTTGTGAAGCTGGTTCTCTAGCTTGATTTGCTTTTCATCTTTAAAATTTGTATGTCAAAAGTACACCTTTGAGAGTGGCCTTGTAATAGCTAAAAATATCTTGTAATAAATTTAGCATGTTTTACAAGCTAAAAATTTTAAGGTTTCACTCTTACGACTGATTCTACACTTCTAAAACATGTATCATATTCTTTGTACTTAGCATTTAAATTTAAAAGGTAAAGAAATGTCAATTTCTAGTTCATCATTTTCCTTGCACCTCCACACAAAGGCCACATTCACTAACAATATTATTGTAGATGCTTCACATTACTCCATCTCTACTATTCCACCACACCCACCATGTATTTCAGCTTGGTTATCTATTGGCACTCTCAATGTAGAGCTATCTTTTTTGAGGAAATCTTGAGCTGGTTGTGAGCTAAGCTAATCAAGCTTCATCAAGATCAATACCCCCCCCCCCTTCCCCCTTCACGTCCCCACCTCTCTCATCTCTCTCTCTCTCTCTCTCTCTCTCTCTCTCTCTCCCCCCCTCCCGCACCCTCACACCCACCCCCAATATTTATGTTTTCCTAAAAAGTTCTTTCTTTTATTGTCAATATTTTATTGGTAGCAAAATTTTCTATATGGATATTTATGCTTTTGTAAAATGATAAATTTACCATACTCAAAAATCCATCTTCATAAAAATATTTATCAATTAGAACTATGGTGTAAAAGATACGCACTAGAACTACATGTACGAATGTTTTTCATTATGATAATTTTGCACTAACTAACTTGGAACAACAATGTGCAAATTTCATTATAGTAACTTAAAAGTAGAAATAATTCTCATATATGAAGTAGAGTATAATAAGTAAAGATTCTTCTTTTTCAACTTACAATTGTGATGCATTTTTTTATTACTATTAAATGAGGCGAGGGCCACAATGGTGATCACCTTCTGTAGCCATATTATTGGCAAGGAATTTTGCACGGAGCGCAATAACTGTGCAGTCACTGTGCGCAGCCAGGTGAGACGAGATGATGGGCAATGTCACAAGAACGTAGGAGTGCTATCTACTCAATGATACCATGTGGAAATCAGAGGTGATACTCTACACTGTGCATACACACACACATAGACGTGCTAGTGCAGGAGGCGGTTACCAAGAGATGCATGTGGACAGATGAAACTGCTCACATTATTCGGGTTGGAGACCTCTATCAATAGAGGTACGATTGAGATTACAAACGTCATGTTGATGAGTTAAAGCCTTGCATCTTATTTCCAACAAGAAGAACCAAGGGAGGAGAAAGAAGAGGAGGAATAAAGCTTGGAATCGAGTTGTTTTAAGCCTGTAGAGCCGTCGAGCGCCACCACTGCGGAGCTGTTCCTCTTGCCTCTCGTCCGTCACCACCCAGTGCCGACGTCCCCGGTGGTGCTACCCTACAGCACCCGAGAGGAAAACCAAAAGTCTCTCTCTCTCTCTCTTTTTGACAGGGGTGCAGCCCCCCCACCACCTCGTCCTTGGCCAGCAGTGAGCGGGAAGAAGTCCACACTCCCTCCCACGCTCGCCATTCCTTTGTCTCTCTGTTCAAATAGAGGTTACAGCATTTGAAAATTTTTGTCATTTTTTTGAGTTCAAGGGTTAAGGCATTAAGCGCACTTTCTACCTTCCACCCATCACTTTCCAATTCTAGCCTTAAGAGGCTCATTACACGCAAAATGGAAGCAGTGTGTAAGCTTCCGTAGCAAGGCTTTTTGAGGTAATCGGATAAGATATCAAAAAGTTCTTTCCCGCACCAGAAAATTCCAGTGATATTTTGCACAAAATTCCAACAAGGCTCTCTTCATGCAAAAATTATTAGGTACAGGAAAATTCAACATTTTAGTCAAGTTCTGCAACATACTCGCTCACCTTACCGCATTGGATTCGTGCCGCCGTCGGGAGCTTTTTGCATCGGATTCTCCTCGATAGAGGGGGGTGACTATTTTCTATGTGCTTTTCTTTAGCGTGTGCTTTCTAATTTTGCAACTTTTTGCATTTCTTTAAATTTAAACAAAATTAAAAATCTCTGCCCCGTTTGCTAGTTCTTTAGGTTTTTCTAGACTTCTCTCCTCGATCGTGGGCTTAACCCCGATCGAGTTATCTGGCCGCAGACATCAGATTTCTACCCGTCCAGAGGCACGCTCGTCCGTCATTCCACGTGATCCGCAAGCACCCTTCTCGTTCGTACACCCTGTGCTAGGACCCGGGCCACCCATAGAGGCTGCCATGCCTAATGACCCTCTTCCAACCGATGAGCCGAAAGAAATGGACACCGAGGCCATCAAGGGGGATGAAAGGACCTCTTGGAGTACGGCCCGGATGATTATGACCTCGCCGACCCAACGGACCTCGTGTCAGAGATGGAGCTCTCTAGCGGGATGTACCACTATTTTACCGCCAAACTGACCACCTTAGAGAGGATCCACGGTAATTTGGTTACGATGCTTCAAATCCACGCGGTTACGCTCGTTGATGGTGGCTTCGCTTAACCCAACTCCTCAAGGCAGACGGGCCCCTGCGACGCAGGTGAGCTTAGTCTCGTCAGCGTTCACAGGGGTACCACTCAATGTACCGGCAGGGCCGTCCGTAGAGACAACCTCGCACTTCCTCAAAGACCTAAAGCCTCCGAGGTTTGAGGGTGAGGAACGGGAATGAAACAAAGACTCTATCAATATGTTCCTAGAGCGAAGTGGTTGAACTTGCATGCGCTATGATAGTAGCCTAGCCACGTGCAGCCCGTAGAGGCTAGCCTCTCATTAACTGGCAAGGCTTACAAGTGGTGGATGAATCTAACCCCTCATTCTACCACTTGGATGGAAATTGAACAGATGTTTCGCAAAGAATTCTTGCCAGCTAATAAAGGGAAGAAAAGTTGCGAGTTGTGGGATAAATGTTCTATGGAGAACAAATCCCTAACTCAGTACATCTCGGACTATAGGGGGATAGTACTCAAGCTAAAAATGATCGATGAATTCGAGAAGCTACCGGGCTTCAAGAGAGGCCTCATAGACGGTTACCTTGTTTGTTAATCTAAGGATTAAGGACAAGTCCAATAGTCATTTGACACATATACAAAAGTATGGCACTCTTGTCTCCTCTATTTTGGGTTTCGGTGGTCCTATTTTGATGGAGAACGGCTAAATGTCTTGATCATAATTAAGGCTGAAACTACTATATTTAGGTGCTTTCGGCAAGTGATCTCATTAAATTTGCGGCCCAAAGTAATGAAGTCTCATCTTTTATTCTATTTTATATTTCACAAAAGCGTTGTCAAAAGATACGAAATCTATGTTAGAAGGCTCTCAAAACAAGGTCATTAATGACAAATCACCTACTTTTTTCAAATGTATACCTTTTTCACTCTCTCTCTATTTTGTGAGGGTTTAAGTCTTTCCGTCTCTATATTTTCTTTCTTCTTCTCTAATCTTTGAGTTTTCATGGCGTCTTCGGCACGTCGCCCTTCACATAACATAACTTCTTGTGACTTTCATAACGTTAGAGAGGATGGTCTTTGGAAGCCCATATCTTTTTGTGTGAATGACTGGATAACAATGCTTCCTTCATGCAAAGGTGTACACAGAGTGAAGAGAACTAAACGTGATAAAGTAAAAAACCATTGGAAAGGTCGTGTTCTTGCTTTCAAAGTGACCGACAATGGCTGGCTAGCTAAGGTTCAACATGTGTACATGGCCAAGGATATGGTGTTAGACTGGGAAGAACATCCCACGCTGCATTCTTACTATAAGTAAAGAAAAACTTCTATTTGATACAATGAATTTTTCATTCTCCCATTGTTTTTTCTCATTTTTTGATTCCTTTCCAGACATATTTCCTTCAACAGCTGTGGAATGGCAGCCTGTGGAGAGATTAAGTGGGACGTTCAAAGCAATGCATAAAGGGATTGCAAATGCTATGTATACTGACAACCCACCTTCCTTTTATAAAACAATGGATTTGTTTGTCTATTTTGCAGAATACAAGGTTCCATCACGAGAAGGTGCATATGGAGAACTACATCAGTTACCCGTTTCCAGTTTTTTCATGTTTGCTGTATTAAACACTTCATCTTTGTCCCCAAGATTCCCCTTGGTAAGAGATGTATTATTATTCTGACATGCTCCATGGCTCCTTATGAACATAAAGGACAATAGGGAACTAAGAAAACATGCATATATTATTTTTATTGAGCGTGGCTAAAGAAACTTTGATGATATGTTTGCAGAATGGTAAAAATTCAACTTTTTTGTACCTATTTATTTTGGGAAAACAAAAAATAGTGAGTGAGAAGCAATCATATGTTCTGATCACCAACCCATTGAAGTTAACTAGGGAATTTATCTCAAGTCCTACAAAAATCCTAAATCTTATTTTTATGCAACAAAACGTAAGAAATGACTGTTTTGATGAAAATGCACTTTTCCATCAACTTTGGAGGCTTGGTGTGACCAAAAGATGAGAAATATTACAAGTTTCTTATTTTTTCCATGTGTAGTAGGCCTTGAACTATAACCTCATGAAAGGATTCTACAAAATGAGTGGATCTACTATGGTTTTGGAGGTTTTTTTCAAAACCCTGAAAGGACACTTTTATGTCCTGTTAGGTTACCAACCTAGTGTTAAAGCTATGTCACCGGCAGGATATCAAGAAGGATTAAAGTTCAATGGTTCTTGCCTATACATGTCTTTGTGGCATGTTTCAAAACAATGGACTTGCAGAGTACAAAGACGATGTGGCTTAATAGAAGACTTTCTATGACTGATTTGGATAATGTACTTGGAGAGGGAAGGATCACCAAAGAAACTTTCCATATTGACGATAATATTAGTTGTAGAGTAAGCCCAAATTCTATGTCTATCTCATATCAACTATGTCGTCAATCATTAGTTTTGGGCTACGACTATAGGAGATGGAGAAGCAAATTAGGTAGCTGGGTTCCTCTCGACTCTCAGAAAAAAATTTCAGAGTTTGAACTAAAGGTCACAGTCCATCCACACACCAAGTATAGAAGCCTTATAGTAACAACAAATTGGAGACTACATGATGTTACAGAATCTCTTGAGTTTCTTAATGAAACATCTCCTAAGTATAGGTTCAAAGTGGATGGAATGTGGTGAGCACAAGGATGGAGAATTCAACCTCTTGCATCACATGCCTTCACCCAAAAAGAGTTTTATTTGAGCCACTTGCAAGGACTTGAAAAACAAGTTCAATATTATAATCATTGCATTTTGCCAATATATTTATCTTTTCTCTACCTTATTGTGATCATTATTTATGTTGTTTTAAACTTACGTGACACAATGATACACATTTAAGAATTGATAATTGGTATTAAGTATTTGAAGTACAAAATTATGAATCACCAAAGGGTATATGTTCATATGGACAAAATGAACAAAAGTGTACATAACTTTTGTGGAGAAATCAATCATGAAACTCCACTTTTCTTTTTGCTTGAGAGGATTCTGCATCCTTAGAGACCCTTTTTCTTTTGTGTTCAGGACGGGGTGAAAGTTCAGGAGTAGGTGGTGGTGACTTGGGCTCCTCAAGTCGTGGCACGAGGACTTGGCAAGGGTTGGTGCTTTGGGCTCCTGAGGAGTGGTTGGCTTGGGTGACTTGGCAACCTTCTTTGGAAACATGATTAGTAGCTTGAAAGGTGAGCTAGGTGCCTCCCCTTACTCTTCTTAGCTGTACGACGCTTTTGAACCTTGAATTTCAATGGTAAGTGGAATGGATGGACCTTTGTATCTTCTCTTCTTTTTGCAGGGCTCTTCTTCTTGGTGGGACTCTTCCCCTTGGTAGGAATCTTCTTGGCATGGCTCTTCTTTGTAGGACTCTTCTTCTTGTGATTCCTTTTCTTTGAAGGGCTTTTCTTTGTATGGATCTTCTTTGCAGGACTCTTCTTCTTGTGATCCATTTTCTTTGCATCCAAACCCTTGGTGGCTCTACCTTTCTTTGGTGGAAAAGGAGATTATGGATCATTTGGGTTTGTTGATCTTTCCAAAACCATAGAAAGAGCCTTCTCTCTCACCCACGTGACCCAAGACTCTAGATAGTCATGCAATTGAAACAAATAGAAAAATAAATTAAAGGACATGAGTATATACATACATAGTTAAGAAATCAAAATAAATCAATGGCACATGAGATACACACTTACAGTGAGTGTAGGCATCCTGCACCTTGACTCAAGATATCTCCATGCATTGGCAAGCACCCTCCATCCACAAAATGTTGAGTTTGTTTGTAAAGGCACTTTTTGATTGTAGTACTTGAAACCTTCTATATTATAATCCTTATTTGTGTATTCAAGTGACCAACGATAAGTTTGGTTTAACTGCAAGAAGACATCAATCAAAAGGCTACTAATAGAAAACAATGGGCCATCAAGCATAGATCATACTTACAGTTTACTTCTCCCATGGATACTTGACAATGAATTCATAAATATAATATCTTTCTCCAAAAGATTGAAGATAATAAGAGTCCAATTTCCTCTACAAAGAATAACAATTAGCTAGGAATACCACAAAATGTTATAAATAACATGTTAGGAGTTAAGATTT